>NC_056740.1:458083654-458188654 GCF_019279795.1 Protopterus annectens
TCTAAAGCATGGTTTCTGTCCCAAGCATAGTACAACTAATGTACTCATGTCATTTATCAACTTTGTCTCCCTAGCTTGTGATAACAATAAACTTGTCTCATGACTATTCCTTAACCTTTCTATAGCCTTTGACACTGTCTCTCAGCCACACCTAGATAAACTCACTAACTTACATTTTTCTCCCCCTACTATCTCCTGGTTCTCCAGCTATCTGTCTACCCACCAGCAATCAGTTAAATGACTCTCTGCACTATCCTCCCCTCTCACTGTACAAATGGGAGTCGCTGAAGAGTCCATACTTGGACCACTACTCTTTAATATTTTCACCAACTTGCTCTACTCCTCTTGTCCCCAGTCATCTCTCATGCAATATGCTGATGACACAACTGTTTTAACCATTGCTGACAACCCAACTGACCTCCACTCAACTACCCAGGCATCCTTCCACACCATTGAAACTTGGCTTAGTGATAACAAACTAATACTTAATCCAAAAAAACTAAGTTCATACTCTTCATCCCTAAAAACATCACCACACTCAAAAGTACATTTACCATCTTATCCTGCAACAACACTATCATCTCAGCTGAATCTAGTTCTAAATTGCTAGGTGTTACAATAGATGATCAGCTTAAGTTTGATCTCCATATTACTAACTCGGTAAAAAGAACTTTTCAGAAACTTGGACACCTTTTCTGTAGAAAGAAATACTTAACTAACACTGCCCGAAGAACTCTCTCCCAGGCTTTATTACTCCCAACACTCCTGTACAGCTGCCACATATTCACAAATCGAAATTCTACACTTATTTCCAAGCTTGAAACTACCTATAATAAGATTGCCAGATTTGCAGCTAACCAAACCTACAAGTCACACCACTGCTTATCACTACAACAGCTAGACTGGCTAGAATTCCCTCAGCTGCTCCAACTATACCAACTACAAATCATCCACTCTATCCTCTATCTACCCTCCTTCTGCCCCAGCCTCTCCACTATCATATCCAAATATTCCCCTGCTAGGACACTACACAGCTCAAATCAAGAATTATTAGACATCTACAAACCCAAAACCAAAATAGGCTGCCTTCTCTATAACTATAACCCAGCTACATCCTGGAACCAACTCCCCTTGGAAATAAAATCCGTTCAGCATAGCAAAAGTTTCAAATTAGCCACAAGGAAATACCTAAAAACAAAGTGGTCTTGTCACTGTAGCCAACCACCCTGAAACCACCATTGTTTCACCTATTTCACCACCTCACTCAATGCATCTCTAACACAAGGGGGATGGGTGGCCTAATGGTTAAGATGTTTGCCCTACAAACACAAGGTACAGGGTTTGAGTCTCACAAGAGATAATTGGCTATGCTTAAAATGGCTCACAAGAGCAATCAGCTTAGTACTAATCTATGAACCTATGAACTATTCCCCTGCCTCTTCCCTTCCTCTATCTCCAACCACTCTTAATTCATACAGTCTCAACACAACCTACCTGTCTAGTCTGTCTCCTATACTCTACCTGCCCTACATCTCCTACTAGCCATTCTTACTTTCCTTTCTTGTTTCCAAACTCCTATACAACTAGATCCTACCCACTTTAAATAAGCATCTGCCTAACTATTAACTCCTTTTGCTCTAAGCAGCTTAAATAATATTGTAACTAGTCACATTTTCTTCTACTAATTGTTTAAAACCTTGTTTGTAACAACTCACATACGTGTCTGCCAATTGTTAATACTCTGTATAACTGAATTGCCTCAGGAGCATTTTTATCTCCAGGTCTCTGCTTGTAAGATCCTATAGCTGATTGTTACTACTATGTTACTAAAATTTAATACATTGTTTTCTAGTCCTGAGGGCCAGAAAAGTTGGGTTGGGAGGGTGGTTAAGGTGTTTGCCTTACAAACACAAAGTGCAGGGTTTGAGTCTCGCAAGGGATAATTGACTATGCTTAAAATGGCTCGCAAGTTCAGTTAGCTTAGTACTAACCTATGAACCTATGAGGAGCTTTTCTCCCCGGGTCTCTGCTGAAAATGAGCCAAAAGCTCAGCCAGACTAACCTGGTTAACAAATGTAAAATAAATAAAAATAAAATGTTCTCATTTTAAAAACTTCAAGTCTACCACGTTATTTGGTTCAAATGGAACAAGTGTTAGTTTCTCTAACACCAAATTAAGATCCCAAGGAGAGGCCACCATTTTATTTGGAGGCTTCTTATGCAAAATCCCTTTCAAGGACATTTTGACATGTGACTGCCTTGAAAGAGTTGGATCCATGGGCAGTCAATAAATGAACCTTGACAGAGGAATAAGAAAGGCCATAGGATAACAATTCACACAACTATTGTAAAACCAGAGAACTGCTAGCCTGAATGGGTGCATGTTATGTTGTTGGCACCAATTAAAAAAATATTTCCATTTGCTAATGTATGATTTTCTAATAGCAGGCTTTCTTCCCTCCATTAATACCTGACATACATCCTCAAAAACAGGTGCCTAAAAGGAATTAAGACCCAACCATCCAGGCAGTCAATTAAAGGTGATTGATGTTGGGGTGTATCAAGCACCCCAGGTCTTGTGTGAGTAGATCCATTCTATGTGGAAGCTTATGGTAATTTTCCCTGATCTTTTCCAAAAAAGGGAGAACTATGATTGCCTGGGCCAAAAGGGAGTCACCAAAATGATCTTGGGGGATTCCTTCTGAATCTTCAGAAGTACCCTGAATATTAGTGGGAAGGGTGGAAAGTCATACAGGAACATTCCTGTCCCAAGAAAAGAAAAGGCATCTGTCTTCCAGGCCTTCTTGCATGGACTCATAGAACAGAATTTTGCCAGTTGATTGTTCATAGAGGAGGCAAAGAGGTCTGTTTGAGGACCTCCTCACAGATGATCAAATCTTGGAAGACCCCTGGGTCTAATTTCCATTCATGAGGTTCGTAGGTTTATAGGTTCATAGTTGTTTACCAGGCTAATGACTACAAGGGCCTTTTTAAGCCTAGCCATGCATCCCAAATCACTGACAAGTTCTGATACCCTTGATAAGTGTAACCATGGGTGTGGGAGATGAAACATTTGCAGGTTACCTGTGTCTATTAGGGACATAGGTGCCAAACCTGAAATGACTTTCCAGTTTCCCATCCAATTGTCCAAGTTGCACTTGAATTGGTTTAGGGAGGAACTCTGCTTCACATGGATGGGGAGCTTGTTGCATAGATGGGGTAGTCTCTGGGATACATACCTATCTCTCTAGCAGGTGCTATTTATATCACAGTCAAGGTTTAAGTCTTTAGAATTGGCAATTCTGGTGCTGTTTGTTTTGTGGATATGCAGGAGGTCTATCAGAGTGGGGTTTGACAATGCCCTGTATGCCAGGCATAGATCTCCTCTCAAAAGCCTGTAGGAGACAGAATACAGGGATAGGACCTTGAGGCAGTCTGCATAGGGCATATTACTTACACCCTGTATTCTTATAGTGAGGAACCTCTGTGGATATTCCAATTGTTGGATATACCTGGTTAGGTACATACCAAAGGGGCATTGTACTCAATGATAGGTCTGACTATGAACCTATAAGAAAACTATGAACCTATAAGAAGAATCTCGATAAGTGGATGGGGGATCGTAGGTTTGTCCCAGGGATTACTCCCGTGTCACTATTAGACAGAGGCACAGTAATCTAAACCTTAAAAAGGGCACAGTATACTCAAATCAAGGGGTGGCGTAAGCCATACAGAATCGGGCTAGGCTTATAATTGCCCCAGGGCAGATAGCCTAGTATGAACCTATGAACCTATGAATGCCAAATACAGTGGAACAATGACTTCCTTGGACTTAGATGCCATACCTTTGTTTATAAGTTGCACAACATAAAATGATTTCCTCACTACTGTAGACACGTGATGATCAAAGGCTAGATTGCTATCTATGTGTGTCCCTAAGTCCCTGACTACTGTGTCAACTCTAAGGGGTGTGTTGTCAATATGATAGTTACCAGGGATAAGTGACTTCCCAAAGGATACTATTATACATTTCTTGGCATTTAGTTTTAGTCCATGGCTCTGATATCAGTTGTTTGTCTGTGTCAGCCCCTCTTGGAGAACATTTGTGTCAGTGTGAAATTCAATGACAGCTCCTAATTTGCAATCTTCTGCAAATTTAGTCAGCCAGAGAACACTGATGTTGGCCTTGACTTCTGAGAAGTAAATGCCGAAAAGGAGTGGCCCAAGGACTGATACACTTGTGACTGGCCTCTTTGTAGAGCTAGACTCTCCAGTTCTAACTTCCTCGGTCCTGTCTTTGAGCCAGTTGGCTATACACCAGGTGACATACGGGTTTGTACCTAACCTCTTGAGTTTGTCCACAATGTCTGAGAGGGGTATTGTGTCAAATGCCTTAGCCAGGTTAGGTAGGCAGTGTGAATGATTCTGCCCTCATCCATTGCTTTGGTGACCTTCTCAAAGAAGTTCACCAGGTTGAGTAGGCATGATCTGCCCTTAATGAAACCAGACTGGTTTGAGTCCATGACTTTACATATAAGACTAGTGAGACTTATCGGTCTGTAGTTTCCAGGGTCTGTAGATGGTCCACCTTTGTATAGAGGGATGACTGTTGCCTTTTCCATTCATGAGGCATGAAGCCTGTTTGGAGGCCACAATTAAATAGTAATTCCAGAGGTCCTGATAGGTCATCTTTTAAGCTACTTAGAAGGCATCCCGGGATATTGTCTGGGCCCAATGATGCATTGTTCTTGGTCTTAGAGAGAGCATTAAGGACCTGTTCCCTAGTGATAGCAGGGGGAGTTATATTTAATGATATTTCCTGAAGGAAGGTTGAGGGGGCGAGAGGAGTAAAGCTGAAGCTGAATTTATCAGCTGGGAGGTTTGCTATATCTCCTGGCTCAGTATAGGTGGGTCCTTTTACAATGAGCTCTGCACACAATTCTGTATTGCCTTTGAGGTTGCAGACATAACTAACGAATGCTTTGTGGTTGCCCTTGGCCTGGGTGGCCAAACCTACCTGAAATTTGATAGACTTTATTTGTCCTCTGAGTTGTTTGGTTAGTCTGATAAGAGTGCTTTTATCCTGCTGGGTGCTGCACCTCCAAATTTTTGCCATGATTTTATTCCTCCTGTTATACAGCCAATTGATTTTGTGATTCCAGCAGGGTTACATTTTTGAGATAATTCTGTATTACTTTCTGCTGGGTACAGATGTCTCTATGCAGCTATTAACATGCTTGTACAGTGCTTCTGTGAACAGTTCTTCATAGGCAGAAGTGTTCTCAGGGCTTATGGGGGATTGAAATTTTGCCGGGTTCTCACTTAATAGCAGGAGGTTAGCCTTAGAATAGCTCCTGAATATTCCAGGTTTAGCTGGGGGGGGTCCAGGTTTTATTTTCATTTCATATGAGATCATTTTAGGGTCTGAACTTACCAGGGAAGGCATTACAGTAGGAGGTGTGTAGCAATCTCCCATATTAGTGAGGAACAGATCTATTATGGTTGCACCCCTGGTTGGTGTATTGACCATCTGATCCAGGGAGTTTGTCTTTACAAAATCCAGGAATCTCAGTGCATGTACGTTTGGTGTCATATATAATTCCCAGTTAATAGTTGGGTAATTAAAGTCACCCATGAATATGGCATTGAGTTATATGGTTAGTGTTTCTAATAAGTTTAAACACATGGTATGGGTTCCCAAGGTCATAGACAGGGACCTATAGCTTGCAAGGAAGTGGTATTGGATTTTACTTATGGTGATTTGAACATGGAGCAGCTTAAGTACATTGTTCTGTTTGACTAGCCTTGAAGTATATTCATTTTTGATATAAATAGAGATACCTCCACCTTTAATCCCTGCCTGTAAAGTAGTTGGCCTAAATGTGTGGAAGGCATTATAACCTTGCACTGTTGGTGTGCTCTTCCCACGGCTTTGCACTTTGTCTCAGTGACCGCACAGACATCAGCATTCTATAGGGTAAAGGGAGCATCTAGGTAGTGAAGTTTTTTGTTTAGACCTCTAGCATTGAGCAGTAATACCTTTAGATTTTCTTGGTTTTGATTTACTATGTCAGAAGTACTTTCAGTCTGGCATTGCCTAAAGAAGGCACTATGAGGGAATACAATGTTTTAGCTAATATTTGAAACCCTACAGGGGAGAGGTGTAGACCATCCCTGGCAAAGCAACGTGATCTGTTGACCATCTCCTTCCATGCTGACAAATATTGCACCCCTTAGAATGACACCAGAAACTAAGCCAATTATTAAAGTCAGTCATTTTTTGTTCATATTCTGGCATCATCCTTGGAGAAGGTAAAATGCTGCTCAGTGCTAGGCTCATACCAGCCTGCAACACATATTCCAAGAGCTCCATGATGTCTCTCTTCATATAGTCTAGGGAGGAGCATCTCAGGTCATGTGGTCCAATGACCTGAGTGCCTAGCCCCTGATAAGCAACTGACCGTAACTTTCTCTTTTCTCAGCCTGGTGAGACGGACATCAGTGTGTCTCATGATGGAGTCTCCACTGACTAGAATGTTGGATTGTGTGGTGACTTGCTTTATGGGCTTAGAGGTAGAGGTTCCATGAGATGTTGTTCTATGTGTTGATGTGGGTGTTATTTTGAAGGAGTGCATTTGGGGCTGCTGAGGGTATTTGTTATGTGTACATCATCTAGGAGGTCTTTGTGGTTTAGGAAGGTTACATGTAAGTGCCTTAGCATACGTGGGTGTATATATCTGCGTTGAATTATGCATGATGGGTGCAGCGTGTGTATTAATGGCAACCTTATTGACATTAGAAGTACTTTTATGTGAGAGCTTTGCCTCCAGTGACATTGTACAAATACATCTCTCACATACCATATCAGTTTGAGAATTACCTGGTTGTCAGTAAACATGAGGCAATTTCTACAATGCCTCAGGATGCCCATATCCACCAAGCCAGTAACGGAGACAGTAGGAAAGTTTATATCCATGGCAATAGACCCTTTTTTTATTAGACAGCTGGAATGAGAATATCAATCACTGTCAGGAGTATCCGGTTTGCAACTATGTGGACAGGGCTTGTCACTGCAAACTAGTTTCCTGTCTGCAACTAGGTATTGGAGAAATTTCAATTGTGCTTTTAAAGGAAACATGTCACTCAAGGTGTCTGAGTCTGTACAGAGCACTGCCAAACACTTGAGGAGAAACTAATATGTAGACCCTGAAATTTAATGATGAAGCATTTAGGCAGATATTCTGAAGTTAGAAACAAATCAAACAGAACTTACTGAAAACAAAGAATTAACTTGTCAAGAATGATGAAAAGAGGGGAGTCACATGACTGGCTACTGCCTGGCTACTACTAGGGCTGATCTCACCACAGCTTCACTCTGTTGGGATACAATGATCCTTTGGTTCTTCTCTCACAAGAAGCAAAATGTTATCACCAATCCCAGGAAGAGAAGCAGGCCACGGCCTGTTTGGTGATCCACAGTCTTGTTCCAGATGATGCAAGGGTCTGCAGGCTTCTAGCCTTTTTCTGGTAGATGCTTGAAATAGCAACCAGACCAATCAGGTACATTAAGCACAGACACTCACTCTCCAACCAGAAAGTGTCAGGAATCAATGCACTTTGCTCCTACTCTCACCAGGATCAGAATATAAGCACAGATTCCAAGCCGTCACCTATAAAGCAGTTATTAGGCTTGCTGGTGATCAGCAGACTCCAGGTAATAATGTAACTGCACTCCTTCTCTCAACAGGAGAAAACAGAATCACCAATCCCAAGATGACTACTGAGAGGCAGAATGTGGGCACTCCGATAGCTGGTGATCTTGCAATAGATGTTTAAAGGTAAGATGAAAAAAATGGTTTATCCTAAACACAGCAGTGTGCACTGAGCAGTTAGATATGAAAGTTGGTAACTTAAGTCTTAACTGTCTAAGTGGAGAGACACTATTTTTAAAAGAGCAACATAGACTGAAAGGGGGTGGACACTTTTGTATTCTGGTACTATGGCATACAGTGGGATGGCCAATAAATTTAAATATCTGAAGGGGAGTGATTTCAAAAATTATAGTTTTGTACTTACTCACACCAGCCAGTGAAAGGAGAGAGGGATGAGATATATGGTCAAATTAACATAAGGGGCAGGCAACTAGAAAGACAGTGGTGTTTAAGAACACAACAGTAACAGGGTGGGAAGGTGGAAAAAATTCTGTCTGACTCACAAGAGACAGAGCTGTGGTCTCTTTTCAAGTCTTAATATGTAATTAAAAGCAGAATACAAGTAAAACACAGTGTAAAGAAAACAATTCACAGTACACAAAATAAAAAAAGACAGTAAAGTACGACAGAATACAAGAAATAAAAAGCAAACAAACCTTTCCCTAAAAGGCAGTAAAGTAATACAAAATCCAGGAAATAAATAAACCTTTCCCTCACAGCAGCTGTGGCAGAGTCTGGGTGAGCTTTTCCAGTAGAGGGTTATCCCTGTTCCTGCTCAGCTTGTCTGCTTCAAAATTTTCCTCTGATGGAATGTAGAAACCCTGCAGAGTGAGATTGTGCTGTGAAGCTATATCCCAAGCTAACATAGCTAGTCTTCAAGGGGGGGGGGTACAACCTGGTCCCCCTTGCCTGTTGGTGTACCACATCACTGTGCCACAGTCTCTAACCACTTGAGAAGTCCTGTGGACCAAATATGGTTCAGAGAATTGAATGCTTTGATCAGGGCAAGCATCTCCTTGATATTTATGTGTTTGCACCTGTCCTTGGTGTCACACACCCCCCACACGTTTATATATCCTGAAACTGCTCTCCAAGTAAAGAGTGAAGCTTCTGTGGTGACTGACTGCTTTGGAGCAGGGAGGGAGAAGGGGAGACCTTGATTTAAGGACATTTGTTGTATCTACCAAGTGATTTATGTTCTGAAAACCTGAGTAATGAGATCTAAAAATATACAGGGTGAAATAGAGCTAAATAAAGATCTGTTTTTCCCTGTGGTTAAAAGGTTCTTTGAGCAGAGCTGTTTAATTGGCATCCTGTGTGAGAGAGTCAAGAAATATGTTTGAAATGTTATCTTGGAATCCCAGCTTGTGCAACAGATCTCTCACCCAAGAAAGAGATTCCTGACATTTTGCAAAAGATTCTGCAAAGATAAGCAAGTCATCTAAATACATAAAAATGTGGATATCCTGTAGCCTGGAATGAGCTATAACTGGAACTAGACACTTTATAAACACTTTTGGTGAGGTGGATAGTCCAAAGGTTAAGGCAGAGAATTGATAATGTGAACTACACATACGAAATATAAGGAATGCCTGAAGTCTAGATGAATAGGAATTTGATGATAAGCATATTTTAAGTCTAGTACTAACAGGAAACTTGAAATAGGAAGAAGAGGCAACAGGTTGTGAAGTGACATCATTTTGAACTTGGATAGTATCACAAACAGATTTAGGAAAGAAAGAAACCAAAACTGGTCTCCAAGCATTTTCTTTCTTTAGGCATAGGAACATCACTGAATAAAACCCCTTCCCCACCTGAGAAAGGAGGAACTTGTTCTATGACTCTTTGGGACAGCATGTGTTGAAGAGTTGAAGACAGGTGAAGAGTCTTATCTGTAGGATGAGGAATGTCTCCTGGAAAGCGGGAAATTCCTTCCAATGCCATATGTAACCCTAATGAATGATTTTCAGAACAAATATGTCTGAAGCAATCCATTGTCAAAGAAAGAAATGGAGATTCAGACTTTCTGGAAGAAAAAGGGGGCCTGGATGGTAGAGAATCACAAAGTTGTTTGAATACTCATCCAGACTTGTTGGAGTGCCCTTGGCTTGGGTAGGTTTGAGACTTCTTTTTTTTAACCACTTTGACACTTCTTAAACATCTGTTTACCTTAATTCTGTTCAAACTGGTGATTCTGTGTTTTGCTGAAACTGGATGAGGAGAAAGAATATCCCTGGGGCAGTTTGGAAAAGGAGGGCTGAAAAAGAGATTCCCTGGATCAGTTTGTCCCTTTCATCACACTTTTTGATAGCCTTTGCAGCTGAGGGGTGAAATGCTAAATCACTATACAAAATCTCATTTTTACATCATCTGGTAGGTTCTGAGAATGCAGTAAAAAAGAACTCCCTAAAACCATAGCAGTGGCCGTACCCCTGGAAGAAGTATCAACAGAGTCATGCACACGCTGCAAACAATGAATTGTGATCTGTGCAACAGAAGAAACTAAGTTATTTAAAGCAGAAAGAAGAAACCGTAGATAAAACATTCCTCATACGTTCACAACATCTCAGAATAAATGTTAATATATGAGCCTGACAATTTAAAATTCTAAAATTAGAAGCTGCAGCAGTATACATTTTTTCCCATACCTTTCAATAATTTTCCCATCCTTATTAGAAAGGGTAGGATTGGAAATAACTAAGTGCTTATCAGCAGAGGAGTCAGATAAGGCTATAGCTGCTGGGTCAGGTTTGGGATGAGTGTATAAAAATGTAAAAGACTGAGGAACTTTATAAATGCTATCTGCCATTTTTAGGAACAGCTGGCTGACTATCAGGAAAACTGCAGACAGTAAGACACATCCTCTAAAGCAGACAGGACAGGAGGAATGGGTGTAGGCTCTGGAAAATCCTGATGCATCAATGGTTTACCTTCATATATGCGAAACTGGAAAGTATGAATTATCATTTGTGCAACTTGTATAAGTGAAATAATAACCGGGAAATTTGAAAACTGTCGAAAATCATGAAGTGGAATATTTTTTTCGACATTTCATAGAACTACACCATTGTGCCCGACTTCCTGTGCTTCCAAACAGTGCCAACACAACCAAATCTCGACAATGCAACAAACGTCCAATGATAGATCCATATAACTATCCCATGATCCCAAAGCAGCCATTCAGTGATTAGACATGTTAACATAGGTGGAGTATATGCGTGAGAACCCCATTAAACAATGTCCCTGACGTGAAAGGTATAGCAAAGCATGAATCCTTATGAAAAAGAGCAATATTTTGCAACCAGCTTTACAAATCCCCTTGCTGTAAACAAATTCCTTTTAGCCAGTAAATTAGTAAAGCTAGATTCCTTGTCAAGCAATCTTCTCCATTTTGGGGAGGAAGGCAGACATAGTATGTGCCTACTCCTTAGACCATCCACATGGTTCTGCTCCAGCTGTACTGCATGTAAAATATCCAGCATGTACAAGGTTTTCTTCCCCATTAAACTATGTAGTCTCCTGTGCCAACCCTCTACTGCATAGGTTCATAGGTTAGTACTAGGCTAACTACCCTTGTGGGCCATTTCAAGCCTAACCAATTTCTCCATGTGAGAATCAAACCCTGCACCTTGTCTTTGTAAGGTAAACACCTTAACCATTAAGCCATCCTCCCACCCATTCTGACTATGAGGGTATCCCATCCTACAGGTATCGTGTTGGTTCCGAAGGAGCTATTGAACAAAAGAGGCACTCTCTCTGAAGTATTTCCATGCATACCATACCTATGTGACCTGCCATGGATGTATGCTTCTTTAAAAAAGGTCAACTTCAATTTCTGCAAAGGTGCTAGTGATATCTTCAGGTGCAACAAATGTCAATGCTGGCATTTTCTTGCATAACATGGTGAAAGACAAATTGCTACTGAAGTTACCTGCCAGATGCAGTTTCTGAATGTTCCTCCACACTATCTGACAAAAATGGAACCAACAGGCCTTGGCTAAGGTGTTGGGTAGATGCTTCCTAATAGAATTCACTGCAGCATATTTCAAATCCATCAGAACCATGTTAGGTAACAATCTGATATCATTATCATTGCACAATTGCATTATTAAACCCCAAAACATGTCATAACACTCCTCACTTTTACTGGGAAGAATCCCATACACCACAAGTACAGCCTTTTTGCTCACACCACCATTAAGTGCACAATGTAAGGTATATATTTGTCTGCATTCACTTGTGCTGATAGGAAGGTGCCATCTGCCATTATGTATTCTGACCCACACATCATACTCAAATTGTCCCTTGTGGTTATTCCAACAACATTGGTGTCACTAGACATATCTGCGCTATGTTGTATTATAAAAGAACCAGTCTTCAATGGTAGCATTTCTGCAGTCAACTCCCTCAGGAAACTGAAATCTTTGAACAGGGCCAACTTTTGCTTTTACATCTGCCTCCCAATGCTTTGTTTCAGGGCACTAGTTTTTGGTAACTCATTTACCACGTCCACTGATGTCCCAGCTGGCACTTCTGCAACTATCTTGTAGGGGTCTTCTATAGACTGCTCTGCACGATGTTTGAGTTGATCTTTCACTCTAATTACCTCCCCTTGTAACACATCAGGTGCATGGTAATGGGGGCTGCGCTTAACCAGTCTATAGCCATTTATGTCAGATTCTGTAACACACACACACACACACATATATATATATATATATATAGAGAGAGAGAGAGAGAGGTTGTGTATATAGGTTAGTACTAAGCTAACTGCCCTTGCAAGCCATTTTAAGCCTAGCCCTTTATCCCTTGTGAGACTCAAACCCTGCACCTTGTGTTTGTAAGGCAAACACCTTAGCCATTAAGCCACCCAACCCCCCAACCCACAATCTACCCTTACATGTTTTCTTATTTTTATGTGTACAACACCAGTACTGCTTAACTTGTACACACGTCTCCTGGTAGTACTGATACCCATCAATTATAAGCAATTCACGTCCCTTTTGGGTCTTACTTGTACTGTACACAGTACTCAATGTACCCGGCGCATATTCCTGTGAATCACCTGCCCCAGCCTGAAAGACATTTGACAGCACACTCACTATTCCATGGAACAACACTAAAACACACATATGAGCACTTACATAACAGGTATAATGCCATTAAATGTACAAGAATTTACCCTTGCATCTGCTGTTTCCCTGCCACAACATACACATATTAGATTAAACATCCTTGTTACTTAATGCACTTTTGTCCATGACATTACCTACATATAAACCTGCTTCGGAAATTTTCCTGCCACAGTATAAACCTAGAACATAGAGCATCCTCGTTACTTAACGCAGTTTTGTCATATACAAACGTCATACAGAAGCAGCTATGACTGAGTGAAGAACAATTTGTTGTTTTTCTGTGAATATCCATCTTTTGTCTACATTTCATAACTCATAACAGAAGCTAATGAGGTACTCTAAGACCTTACTAAGTTTTACATATGTAAACTTTTGGATAATTACAGAGAAAATATGATGTCACAGAAAATGCATTAAGAGCTATTTATAACCACATAGTTAAAACAAGACTTTGCTAACTAACCTGAAGCAAAACTTGAGATGTTATTTCTATACTCAGTAACTTTGAGATGATTTTAACAGTGGCACTTATGAACAGCTACTAGCTTAGTATATTTTTTGTTTTTTACTCACTATTTACAGGAATTCCTACCTCCATTTACCAATGTTATCTGCTTTACAGAATAATCCTGGAAGACGGAATACACAATTTCAACGTGCAACAAATGCAGTAGGAACCATTCAGCCTAACAATGAATGCAGAAACTAAGTATTTAAGTATGCAGCCATACTTAAGGTCATACTACATTTATTCGAATGTTTAAACTGCGAACTGCATGGTGCATTCGACCTTTAGTTATTCGCACATACTCAGATCAATGCAATTTTGAAAAGAAACTTTCAAACTTTATGTATTCGCATGAGTGTGATTCGCTTTCCATGTTCCCTCTCCCATGAATGACAACAGTGGCTCTCCCTTGCCCATTGAGGGGACCCCTACAGCTGCAGAGGACATGGCTAACCCCCAGTCCATACTGGCTGTAGGTGCTACACCACAGGAATCCAGAGTAAAATATAAGTGGTCTGAGGTATAACAAATGTCCACAACAGATTCACTCATCTATGACTGAGGCAAATTGCTAGCCTGCTGTAGTGACAAAGGCTGTTTGCTTAACTTTTTTTTTTTGGGAGGGGGAGCTGGAAGAAGGCCCAAGAGTGGGACTGTTAATCTGCTCCATGCTGAAAATGGTGCCTATATCCTTGGAAAAGCAAGCAGCAAATGTCAGTACAACTGCCTGTCCCCAAAAGATAGTTTTTTTGCCAAACTACATAGTAAAAGGCACTTTCAAACACTATAGCAGCCCCACAATGAAAACATAAACAGAATTTCTCAGCAGAAAATATTTTATCAGTTAGTTAATATTACTTTTAAACTGATAGAAAGAGCATGTGCTCCATTTAAAAGTATGTTACAGTCTTGAGACAATCAGTTGAAACACAACACTCCTGGCTTTAAAATAACTTTCCTGAAGAAGAAAGGAACAAAACATTAATAAAAATAAAAACAAGAAAAGGAAAGTTTTTTTCCCCAAAGGGAGCTTATCTGTCCAACAAGGGAAAGCATAAGCTGACCATTGATCCTTGCAAGCCTCAGAGAAGTGTACTCTTCAGCAGTAGGAAAGCACTGAAGGGCTTCAGACCCAAACTTGCCTTTTAGTCAGATCATCTTGAGCTGCCTGACAGTTTGGGCACATGAAGGTGCCTTGAAGCTTTGGAAGCTGGTCAGCTGTTATATCCTTGGCAGGATATTAACCCATATAACTAAGGCTACTGCAGCAGTGATCAGTATGAAGAACACTGCATGATTATAGCACTGTAGCCACTTTGAGCCAAAGTACATATTTTTTAGTTTCAGTTTGTCTTCATCCTTTAAATTACTTCCTTGTTCACATCAGTCCAACGAAGTTGACAAGCCCCAAAAAATCCAGATTCACACGCAGTTAACAAAAGCAACACTTCTAAAGCCAGCCTCATGGTAAAACCCTGATGGCACCCTGCATTATCTGTTTTCAATTAGCAACACAGGAGTTTCATGGAAACTGGGAGTGATAGCCAAACACCAGCTGAGCCATCTTGTAATGAGGTAGGAAGCACAGCTCACTGAAGTGCTGACACTTGCATGAATGCATCATGTATCATCTGCAGCAAGCAGCCTACCATCACTATACTGCACAGCCGTTTTACCATATAACCACATGGTACAGCATGTGCCAAATAACCACAAGGTACAGCATGTGCCATATAACCACAAGGTACAACATGTGACACCTAGCCACAAGGTACAGCATGTGCCACATAGCCACAAGGTACAGCATGTGCCACATAGCCACAAGGTACAGCATGTGCCACCTAACCACAAGGTACAGCATGTGCCATATAACCACAAGGTACAACAAGTGACACCTAGCCACAAGGTACAGCATATGCCACATAGCCACAAGGTACAGCATGTGCCACATAACCACAAGGTACAGCATGTGCCATATAACCACAAGGTACAACATGTGCCATATAACCACAAGGTACAACATGTGACACCAAGCCACAAGGTACAGCATGTGCCATATAACCAGAAGGTACAGCATGAGCCACATAGCCACAAGGTACAGCATGTGCCACATAACCAAAAGGTACAACATATGCCATATAACCACAAGGTACAACATGTGACACCTAGCCACAAGGTACAGCATGTGTCACATAGCCACAAGGTGCAGCATGTGCCACCTAACCACAGGGTACAGCATGTGCCATATAACCACAAGGTACAACATGTGACACCTAGCCAAAAGGTACAGCATGTGCCACATAGCCACAAGGTACAGCATGTGCCACATAACCACAAGGTACAGCATGTGCTATATAACCACAAGGTACAACATGCGCCATATAACCACAAGGTACAACATGTGAAACCTAGCCACAAGGTACAGCATGTGCCACATAGCTGCAACGTGCAGCATGTGCCACAGAACCACAAAGTACACCATGTGCCACATAGCCACAAGGTACAGAATGTGACACATAACCAGAAGCTACAGCATGTGCACATAGCCACAAGGTACAGCATGTGACACATAGCCACAAGGTACAGCATGTCCCACATAGTCAGAAGGTGCAGCATGTGCCAGATAGCCGCAAGGTACAGCATGTGCCACATAACCACAAGGTACAGAATGTGACACATAGCCACACAGTACAGCATGTGCCACATAGCCACAAGGTGCAGCCTGTCCCACATAGTCAGAAGGTGCAGCATGTGCCACATAGCCGCAAGGTACAGCATGTGCCATATAACCACAAGGTACAGCATGTGCCACATAACCAAAAGGTACAGCATGTGCCACATAGCCACAAGGTACGGCATATGCCACATAGCCACATGGTACAGCATGTGCCACATAGCCACAAGGTACAGCATGTGCCACATAGTCACAAGGTGCAGCATGTGCCACATAGCCACAAAGTACAGCATGTGCCATATAACCACAAGGTACAGCATATGCCACATAACCACAAGGTACAGCATGTTGACACAGAGCCACAAGGTACAGCATGTGCCATATAGTCACTTGGTACAGCATGTGCCACATAACCACAAGGCACAGCATGTGCCATATAACCACAAGGTACAGCATATGCCACATAACCACAAGGTACAGCATGTTGACACATAGCCACAAGGTACAGCATGTGCCATATAGTCACTTGGTACAGCATGTGCCACATAGCCACAAGGTACAGCATGTGCTACATAACCACAAGGTACAGCATGTGCCACATAACCACAAGGTACAGCATGTGCCATATAAACACAAGGTACAACATGTGCCATATAACCACAATGTACAACAAGTGACACCAAGCCACAAGGTACAGCATGTGCCATATAACCACAAGATACAGCATGAGCCACATAGCCACAAGGTACAGCATGTGCCACATAGCCACAAGGTACAACATGTGCCATATAACCACAAGGTACAACATGTGACACCTAGCCACAAGGTACAGCATGTGTCACATAGCCACAAGGTACAGCATGTGTCACCTAACCACAAGGTACAGCATGTGCCATATAACCACAAGGTACAACATGTGACACCTAGCCACAAGGTACAGCAGTTGCCACATAGCCACAAGATACAGCATGTGCCACATAACCACAAGGTACAGCATGTGCACATAGCCACAAGGTACAGCATGTGCTTTATAACCACAAGGTACAACATGTACCATATAACCACAAGGTACAACATGTGACACCTAGCCACAAGGTACAGCATGTGCCACATAGTCACAAGGTACAGCATGTGCCACATAGCCATAAGGTACAGCATGTGCCACATAACCACAAGGTACAGCATGTGCTACATAACCACAAGGTACAGCATGTGCCACATAACCACAAGGTACAGCATGTGCCATATAAACACAAGGTACAACATGTGCCATATAACCACAAGGTACAACATGTGACACCAAGCCACAAGGTACAGCATGTGCCATATAACCACAAGGTACAGCATGAGCCACATAGCCACAAGGTACAGCATGTGCCACATAGCCACAAGGTACAACATGTGCCATATAACCACAAGGTACAACATGTGACACCTAGCCACAAGGTACAGCATGTGTCACATAGCCACAAGGTACAGCATGTGCCACCTAACCACAAGGTACAGCATGTGCCATATAACCACAAGGTACAACATGTGACACCTAGCCACAAGGTACAGCAGTTGCCACATAGCCACAAGATACAGCATGTGCCACATAACCACAAGGTACAGCATGTGCACATAGCCACAAGGTACAGCATGTGCTTTATAACCACAAGGTACAACATGTACCATATAACCACAAGGTACAACATGTGACACCTAGCCACAAGGTACAGCATGTGCCACATAGTCACAAGGTACAGCATGTGCCACATAGCCATAAGGTACAGCATGTGCCACATAACCACCAGGTACAGCATGTTCCACATAGCCACAAGGTACAGCATATGCCACATAGCCACACGGTACAGCATGTGCCACATAGCCACAAGGTACAGCATGTGCCAGATAGTCACAAGGTGCAGCATGTGCCACATAGCCACAAGGTACGGCATGTGCCATATAACCACAAGGTATAGCATGCACCACATAACCACAAGGTACAACATGTGACACATAGCCACAAGGTACAGCATATGCCACATAGCCACATGGTACAGCATGTGCCACATAGCCACAAGGTAGAGCATGTGCCACATAGTCACAAGGTGCATCATGTGCCACATAGCCACAAGGTACTGCATGTGCCATATAACCACAATGTATAGCATGCACCACATAACCACAAGGTACATGTGCCACATAGCCACATGATACAGCATGTGACACCTAGCCACAAGGTACAGCATGTGCCACATATCCACAAGGTACAGCATGTGCCATATAACCACAAGGTACTGCAATGTGCCCCATAACCACAAGGTACAACATGTGACACATAGCCACAAGGTACAGCATGTGCCATATAGCCACAAGGTACAGCATGTGCCACATAACCACAAGGTACAGCATGTGCCATATAACCACAAGGTATAACATGTGACACCTAGCCACAAGGTACAGCATGTGCCACATAACCACAAGGTACATGTGCCATATAAACACAAGGTACAACATGTGACAACTAGCCACAAGGTACAGCATTTGACACCTAGCCACAAGGTACAGCATGCGCCACATAACCACAAGGTACAGCATGTGCGACATACCACAAGGTACAGCATGTTCCACATAGGCACAAGGTACAGCATGTGCCACATAACCACAAGGTACAGCATGTGCCCCATAGCCACAAGGTACAGCATGTTCCACATGGGCACAAGGTACAGCATGTGCCACATAACCACAAGGTACAGCATGTGCCACATAGCCACAAGGTACAACATGTGCCACATAACCACAAGGTACATCATGTGCCACATAGCCACACAGTGCAGCATGTGGCATATAGTCACATGGTACAGCATGTGCCACATAGTCACAAGGTGCAGCATGTGCACCATAGCCACAAGGTACAGCATGTTCCACATGGGCACAAGGTACAGCATGTGCCACATAGCCACAATGTATAGCATGTGCCCCATAACCACAAGGTACAGCATGTGCCACATATCCACAAAATACAGCATGTGCCATATAGCCACAAAGTACAACATGTGACACCTAGCCACAAGGTGCAGCATGTGCCACTTAACCACAAGGTACAGCATGTGCCATATAACCACAATGTACACCATGTGCCATATAACCAAAAGGTACAACATGTGACACCTAGCCACAAGGTACAGCAGTTGCCACATAGCCACAAGATACAGCATGTGCCACATAACCACAAAGTACAGCATGTGCACATAACCACAAGATACAACATGTTGACACATAGCCACCAAGGTACAGCGTGTGCCACATAACCACAAGATACAACATGTTGACACATAGCCACCAAGGTACAGCATGTGCCATATAGCCACAAGGTACAGCATGTGCCACATAGCCACAAGGTACAGCATATGCCACATAGCCACACTGTACAGCATGTGCCACATAGCCACAAGGTAGCATGTGCCACATAGTCACAAGGTGCAGCATGTGCCACATAGCCACAAGGTACCACATGTGCCATATAACCACAAGGTATAGCATGCACCACATAACCACAAGGTACAACATGTGACACATAGGCACAAGGTACAGCATGTGCCACATAACCACAAGTTACAGAATGTGCCACATAGCCACAAGGTACAGCATGTGCCACATAGCCACATGGTACAGCATGTGACACCTAGCCACAAGGTACAGCATGTGCCACATAGCCACATGGTACAGCATGTGACACCTAGCCACAAGGTACAGCATGTGCCACATAGCCACAATGTACAGCATATGCCATATAACCACAAGGTACAGCAATGTGCCACATAACCACAAGGTACAACATGTGACACATAGCCACAAGGTACAGCATGTGCCATATAGCCACAAGGTACAGCATGTGCCACATAACCACAAGGTACAGCATGTGCCATATAACCACAAGGTACAACATGTGATACCTAGCCACAAGGTACAGCATGTGCCACATAACCACAAGGCACAGCATGTGCCACATAACCACAAGGTACAACATGTGCCATATAAACACAAGGTACAACATGTGACAACTAGCTACAAGGTACAGAATTTGACACCTATCCACAAGGTACAGCATGTGCCACATAACCACAAGGTACAGCATGTGCCACATAGCCACAAGGTACAGCATGTTCCACATAGGCACAAGGTACAGCATGTGCCACATAACCACAAGGTACAGCATGTGCCACATAGACACAAGGTACAACTTGTGCCACATATCCACAAGGTACAGCATGTGCCACATAGCCACACAGTGCAGCATGTGGCACATAGTCACATGGTACAGCATGTGCCACATAGTCACAAGGTGCAGCATGTGCACCATAGCCACAAGGTACAGCATGTGCCACATAACCACAATGTACAGCATGCGCCATATAACCACAAGGTACAACATGTGCCATATAACCATAAGGTACAACATGTGACACCATAGCCACAAGGTACAGCATGTGCCACATAGCTGCAAGGTACAGCATATGCCACATAGCCACACTGTACAGCATGTGCCACATAGCCACAAGGTACCACATGTGCCATATAACCACAAGGTATAGCACGCACCACATAACCACAAGGTACAACATGTGACACATAGCCACAAGGTACAGCATGTGCCACATAACCACAAGGTACAGAATTTGCCACATAGCCACAAGGTACAGCATGTGCCACATAGCCACATGGTACAGCATGTGACACCTAGCCACAAGGTACAACATGTGCCACATATCACAATGTACAGCATGTGCCATATAACCACAAGGTACAGCAATGTGCCACATAACCACAAGGTACAACATGTGACACATAGCCACAATTTACAGCATGTGCCATATAGCCACAAGGTACAGCATGTGCCACATAACCACAAGGTACAGCATGTGCCATATAACCACAAGGTACAACATGTGACACGTAGCCACAAGGTACAGCATGTGCCACATAACCACAAGGTACAGCATGTGCCACATAACCACAAGGTACAACATGTGCCATATAAACACAAGGTACAACATGTGACAACTAGCCACAAGGTACAGCATTTGACACCTAGCCACAAGGTACAGCATGTGCCACATAACCACAAGGTACAGCATGTGCCACATAGCCACAAGGTACAGCATGTTCCACATAGCCACAAGGTACAACATGTGCCACATAACCACAAGGTACAGCATGTGCCACATAGCCACTCAGTGCAGCATGTGGCACATAGTCACATGGTACAGCATGTGCCACATAGTCACAAGATGCCGCATGTGCACTATAGCCACAAGGTACAGCATGTGCCACATAACCACAAGGTACAGCATGTGCCACATAGCCACAAGGTATAGCATGTGCCACATAACCACAAGGTACAGCATGTGCCACATAGCCACAAGGTACAGCATGTGCCATATAGCCACAAGGTACAACATGTGACACCTAGCCACAAGGTACAGCATGTGCCACTTAACCACAAGGTACAGCATGTGTCATATAACCACAAGGTACAACATGAGCCATATAACCACAAGGTACAACATGTGAACCTAACCACAAGGTACAGCATGTGCCACATAGCCGCAAGTTACAGCATGTGCCACATAGCCACAAGGTACAGAATATGCCACATAGCCACAAGATACAGCATGTGCCACAAAACCATAAGGTACAGCATGTGCCACATAGCCACAAGGTACAGCATGTGCCACATAACCACAAGGTGCAGCATGTGCCACACAGCCACAAGGTGCAGCATGTGCCCCATAGCCACACTGTACAGCATGTGCCACATAGTCACATGGTACAGCATGTTCCATATAACCACAAGCTACAGCATGTGCCACATAACCACAAGGTATAATATGTGACACATAGTCACAAGGTGCAGCATGTGCCACATAGCCACAAGGTACAGCATGTTCCATATAACCACAAGCTACAGCATGTGCCACATAACCACAAGGTATAATATGTGACACATAGCCACAAGATACAGCATGTGCCATATAGCCACAAGGTACAGCATGTGCCACATAACCACAAGGTACAGGATGTGCCATATAACCACAATGTACAGCATGTGCCACATAGCCACAAGGTACAGTATGTGCCACATAGCCACATGGTACAGCATGT
Source organism: Protopterus annectens (assembly GCF_019279795.1). Taxonomy (NCBI): domain Eukaryota; kingdom Metazoa; phylum Chordata; order Ceratodontiformes; family Protopteridae; genus Protopterus; species Protopterus annectens. The sequence goes on from NC_056740.1 coordinate 458,105,834, forward strand.
GTCACATAGCCACAAGGTACAGCATGCACCATAGCAGGCATGCAGCTCCTGAGGGAAGCTATTATACAGCACACAGTCTGCCAAGGGGGACTGTCCACAGGATCTGCAGACCTGCCTGCTCCCTAACACATGACCCTTTGCCAGTATGGAAGTTGGTATGAGATGGGAACAGGCACTGGGGACAAAGTATGGTGATGTCAGTATCACAAAAAAAAAAGAAAACATGGTAACTGCTGTACAAAACAATCAGAATATAGCAGGATTTTGAATTTGATGGTACCTTTATGAGTAAACAAAACCTAGATCAGCAGACCAAGGAGTAAAGAGCAGGACAGGCTGACAAGATGGTTATACAGTAAGAAAACTTGGAAACGTATAGGCCTTCCCTGATTCAGTTATTCATGAGATTTATCCAGAAGTGGTATACCAAAAATAAGTAAAGTAAACTAAAATAAAATAAAACAAATAGAAAATGTATCAATAAATTAAACCAGAATCCATATTTAAAGAATATATGGGGCAACAGGGCAAGATCTGCATGACTGCTGATGGAAGTCACACCAATAACACAAGATATGCTGCTCAGTTAAAAAAACTCTAGCTCTACTCAGTTGCATACCGCCTACTTTGAGGCGATTTATGCCTGACATACAAAGCTATGTCAAATCCAGAATTAATGGACATGCTCCACCTCAGTAAATCTAAATCCCTTAGAGCCACACGCTCGAGGGACTTGAACCTCAGCACAGAAATAAATAGAACTTGCTGGAGGGACAGGTTCATACCCCAGAGGCTCCCTTCGCTTTGGAATAGAATTCCAGTTCATGTGAGGCAGAGCACCTCACTGAATCTCTTCAAGAAGAATTTCGATAGGTGGATGGGGGATCGTAGGTTTGTCCCAGGGATTACTCCCATGTCACTATTAGACAGAGGCACAGTAAACTAAACCTTAAAAATGGCACAGTATACTCAAATCAAGGGGTGGCGTAAGCCATACAGAATCGGGCTAGGCTTATAATTGCCCCAGGGCAGATAGCCTAGTATGAACCTATGAACCTATAAGACAAAATCTTGCAAGATAAGATTTGCAACATACTCTCACATTAAACAACAATAAAAATATCATTGCTTCTTGTAGCAATTGTATATCTGCTGGAAATTAGTACAGAGGTAAGCTACAGCATTGGGAAATACAGGGAGGCAGGTTTGAACCTGAGGGGTAATTTAAAATAAAAGATTTTATTAAGTGTCAGTATTCAGGTGTAAGTTAGGCCCAGTGTGTGTAAGGACACCCAAGGGAGACACAGGCAGGGAAGGAGTGGATTCATTTATATCCTTGAAATACTGAAATGTTGAAATTCAGTATTTCCAAGCTATAACGTCAAAATTTTAAAACCACGAAAGCTCAAAAATGCAAAACTCAAAATCTCACACACCAGAGATTTTGAATTTTGCACGTCTACTCCACACACACACACACACACACACACACACACACACACACACACACACACACACCTTCCTCCCCACATACAAGCACAACGTCTCTACTACATACTGCACCCCTCATGTGGGGGGCTGCCCCCACACCCCCCTACTTAAATATTCTCACTCTGAGATTGCACTACATATATACACACACAAAACACCACCGCACAAGTTACATTCTCCTAGCACACAGACATCACATCAACAAAACACACTGACACACACCACAACCCCTACTCAAAACCCTTAACACATATACACTTATCCGAATCCATAACCACAGTGAAACCTTAAAAGCATGAAATTCAAAACCTCCGGTATTCGAGGTTTTGAATTTCACGCTTCTGCAGTTTCGCTCTTCTCAGGATTCCACTTTATGGGCTCAAAATACTGAATTTCGATAGTTCAGTATTTCAAGCTTCTAAAGTGAATTCATATTTAGATATATATATATATATGTGTGTGTGTGTGTGTGTGTGTGTGTGTGTATATATATATATATATATATATATATATATATATATATATATATATATATATATATGGATCTATCTTAGTACATCGACATTTCAAAATAGCGACAACGAATTAACCGACACCAAAAGATCGAAAGTCACATCACCGACGCCAGAAGATCGACAGTTCACAAACACGACATTGCATACACCCGACACATCATACCAACAAACAAAACACATCCCCTATCCAACACCCACACACACAACACAAGCGCACCAAAATCCTCACAAACGAACACTAACCCATACATACACAACTATCTACAACCCTAACCCAAATCCTTACCCTAAGGTCCGTCACTATCGCACACTCACCTAACCCGCGCTCTAACCCTAACTCACTTATCCCACCCCTACCCCTACAAAACACCAACATTGCACACTTACCTTACTCGCACCCTGTCGTCCGTCACTACCGCATACTTACACATCCTTTCCCCATCTCAGTGTTCTCAGCGTCGGTGTCTTCCTCTGTCGGTCTTCTGCCTTGTCGATCTTCTGGCGTCGGTGACGTGACTTTCGATCTTCTGGTGACGGTTAACTCGTTTTCGCTATTTTGAAATGTCGATGTACTAAGATAGATCCATATATATATATGTGTGTGTGTGTGTGTGTGTGTGTGTGTGTGTGTGTGTGTGTATATATATATATATATATATATATATATATATATATATATATATATATATATATATTTCTTTTTTGTGTGTGTTTCTTTTGGCTTTTTCCGGTTAGGGGTCACCACAGCAGAACTAGGTCTGCTAATTATTGGCAGTTGATTTTTATGTACCGGCTTGCCAGGCCTGACGCACAACCTTCAACGAACGTATGCCCATTCACGCATGTCTCCACGCAGAAGACGCTCTAGCTGAGAATCGAACCAGACAGCATCTTACTGTGAGGCGACAACACTACCGCAGCACCACCACCGCGGATTTTATATATATATATATATATATATATATATATATATATATATATATATATGTATACAGACCCAGGTAAATGACTTGTTATTTATGAATACATCTTTGTTTTATTTTATCTTATTCTATTTTTTTTTTATTGTCTGTATATATATATTTTCACATGCTTTTTATGTTGTTGTTGTTGTTGCTTTTATTCTTAAGTAGGTTTTTGGTATAATATGAAGTTATGTTTTTATCATATTTGCAGTTGTATGTCAGCAGCAATATCCTTTTTCATTGAGGTTTTTTCAAAAAAATTTTATGTATATATATATGCATACGTATACATGTACATATGCATGTATATATATACATATATATACTTTTATGATTCCAGAACTTTCTTTCATAATTGTTAGGCAAACATGATAGTTACACTTTGCTACACATATTTGATAGTTTTACATCTCAGTTAGTCTATCTGTTCAGTCTGAGATATTGCTACATAGTTAGTAAATGTTTGGTATAGCGTTAACGCTATTATTCCACTAGGTGGCATTGTAACTGAACTTTGTTAGATAACCAGCTTCTGTATATGACATACAGAATGAAATACATTTTAAATAGAGTGTGGAGCATTTTTAAGTTGTCTAGTATAATAAGTAGGAGAATGCTTTGGAATGTTATTAAAATTGTTTTTTCTTTGAGGGATGTGAGATTGTGCTGTTTTGGGTGACTGTATGTCACTCTTGTGTGTGTGTGTGGGGGGGTGGATTGACTACAGAAAGTTGGATGCTTACACTGACAACATCTCTACTACTTCCTTTGACCATATAAGTACGTCCTGAGATAAATGTAATCTAATCTAACTCAATTAGATTTTTTAAGTGATTGATTTATTTGATTGCTGTCAAATGTGCTAGGTGTTTTTACTATTTAAGGAGTGCATTCATTGTATTATATGAATCTGAAGAAGCGGTGTGTGTGACCGTGAAAGCGCTCATTCCTCTGTTTTATGCTATTAAAGTTTTTACTTCTACAACTTTGGACCTGGGTATTGTTGGCATATTTGATATTGAAAAGCAACTTTGGGATTTGATTTACAAGTGGAATTTATGTGTCGTTTTCTAATACTCTGGATTCATACTCTTAATATTGACATCAAGTGGCACACAGCAATTTGAACTTGGATTTCTCTGCAGTTGATGTGTCGTTTGGCAGTAAGTCTCTGTTAAATTTGCATTGTTGATAGAGGCTTGTTTTTAACATTTGTGACTTGGTCTGAAGTGGACTGATAAAGCTCCTTTTTTCGCTGGGTGTTGTGTTTTATATATATATATATATATATATATATATATATATATATATATATATATACACACACAGACAATAAAAATAAAATAAGATAAAATAATACAAAGATGTATTCATAAATAACAGGTCATTTACCTGGGGACAGACTGGGTTCGGAGGGGGGACCTGAAGGCATATGTGCACATATTATATATGATTTGAAAAATAAAAATATTTATTAAGATGTTAGAACAAGTAAGGCCTCAAGACAGAATGCAATAGTATTAACAGGTATTTATTGGTGTCCCTAAGTATTGTGTGAAAGGCCTATGGCATTGTCAAAGTCCTATTATTTATCTTTTCATTTTCAGAGGTAAGAGTAGGATCAGAGAGGGGGAAATAGCTGCAGAAACAGCCATATATATGTGAAATGGGAGAGGGGGCATGGGGGATTTAGTGTAACAGATGTGCAGGGTCTCACAGCAGCAGAGAAGCACAATTTCTACAGACCTCTCAAGAGGTTGGCAGGGACACGAATGTAGAACAAGATCTAGGCAGTGACCAGACCATGAGAGAAGAGCAGCAAGAAAATAAACTATGACAGTGAGAAACAACAGAGCAGGAGACATCAGAGGCCTGAACTAGGAGATGCAAGAAAAGAAACTATGACAGTGAGAAACAACAGAGCAGGAGACATCAGAGGCCTGAACTAGGAGATGCAAGAAAAGTATGACAGTGAGAACAAACAGAGCAGGAGACATCAGAGGTCTGAACTAGGAGATGCAAGAAAAGAAACTATGACAGTGAGAACAAACAGAGCAGGAGACATCGGAGGCCTGAACTAGGAGATGCAAGAAAAGAAACTATGACAGTGAGAAACAACAGAGCAGGAGACATCAGCTATGACAGTGAGAACAAACAGAGCAGGAGACATCAGAGGCCTGAACTAGGAGATGCAAGAAAAGAAACTATGACAGTGAGAACAAACAGAGCAGGAGACATCAGAGGCCTGAACTAGGAGATGCAAGAAAAGAAACTATGACAGTGAGAAACAACAGAGCAGGAGACATCAGAGGCCTGAACTAGGAGATGCAAGAAAAGAAACTATGACAGTGAGAACAAACAGAGCAGGAGACATCAGAGGCCTGAACTAGGAGATGCAAGAAAAGAAACTATGACAGTGAGAACAAACAGAGCAGGAGACATCAGAGGCCTGAACTAGGAGATGCAAGAAAAGAAACTATGACAGTGAGAACAAACAGAGCAGGAGACATCAGAGGCCTGAACTAGGAGATGCAAGAAAAGAAACTATGACAGTGAGAAACAACAGAGCAGGAGACATCAGAGGCCTGAACTAGGAGATGCAAGAAAAGAAACTATGACAGTGAGAAACAGAGCAGGAGACATCAGAGGCCTGAACTGGGAGATATGAAGATGCTCAGCGCTTTCCAGGATAGTTAAATAAGACTTTATATTTTTCAGGAAGTCTTTAGGAATGAAGTGTGAAGAAGCTGCCAGGAAAAATAGGCAAGTGAAGAAGATGAGGGACATACAAGACAGAGAGCAAGGTAATTAAGGATAGCTCACACAATGCTTTCTAGCAAGCAGAAATATGTGGGAGTAAGGATTTGTAAAAGGTAAAACTGGCCACAAGATATACATACAGAGATATCATGTTAGGTGCAAACATTGTTAAGGGAACAGAACAGAACAAGGAAACAGCACAGGAATCGTGGAATAGATAGCAACATTATTAAGGTAGCTGAGAGGAAATAAAACAAGACAGCAGGTGATGGCTGGAAAACATAGCCATGCAAATCAAACAATTGAGTTGACAGGGATGATCCCAGTTGGCTGTTGTCTATAAGATGGATTGAGGCAGAGTTTACCAAATGCAATAACAGTACAATGGCCTTGCAGATCAGACTCAGTCTGCTGATGGATTTGTACTTTTCATCTAATGGAAAAAGTTAGACAGTAAATAGCAAGTGGGCAGTACACAGATGTCTTTACATTGTTAAGCAAGGCAGAAGAGGACAATGAGGTCAAAAAATTATGCAATGAGATATGGAACAGAAGACGAAAGTGTTAGCAAGAAGAACTTAGGAGAACCAGACTACTGCATTCTCCATAAATGTAGAAATATTCTGTGTAAGAAGACCTCCAAAAAGTGTTTGGAATGTGATTGTATTTCTAGAGGGTAACTACATGTTTTATTCATGCAGGCAAGAATGATAAATAATACATGAGGATGAGGCAGGCTTATCCTGAGAGACAATTGTCATGAGTTTCCTGGACTGAAACAGGGGTAGTGACACTCACCACAGATTGAAGTTATCCAGTGTGGCAGTGTGTTGATGTGCAGAAGGGATCAGGGCGACTGTGCCACTGAGGGCCAAGAATGGCAACCATAGACATCCAAAGGGGGACAGATAAGATCCTTGGCTTTTAGTTTTACCCAATGTTTTAAGCAAAGCCATAGCTTGCTCATTAAATTCTGGTGCTGTTAGCCCATCTCTAAGTCTGGTGCCCATCAACTCTAAGTAATTTATTATTTAATAGATCAAGCCACAGTGGAAACAAATGGAAGATGTATTTATGTATTTTTATTAATTTATTTAACATTTGTTTACCTGGAAAGTCCAACTTGGTATGAAGCCAGTTGCTCCAGATGCATGTCTTTGTACTGTGGGAGGAAACCGGAACACCCAGAGGAAACCCACACAGATGCATAGAGGATATGCAGACTTTGCACAGAAGGCAAACCCAGCTGGGAATCGAACCACAGAACCTCTTGCTGTGAGGCAACAATGCTACCGCTGTATCACTGCACCGCCCATATACCGCATATTTCTGCATCCATATGCCACATGCCCTGATGTTATGATGGCATGAGAGATATTCTACATGTTGTAAGTTATACCCTAGCATTTCAGCTACACCAGTTAATCAAGGAGTGTGGAACAATGTCTAAGGTTCTAGAAGTGGGGTAGGAGAGAATATACCTAATTTCTAGACAATGTTACCCTTAATTGGTTTTAGCAGATCTATGCAGATGTATTGTCAGTGCTGGCATCTTATAGGTATGCGCTCCATGGACATCATATGGTGCTATCCAGAAGTCATATAGATGATAAAGGCAGATTCTAGGGAGCAATGGCAATCCACAAGGATTATTTTTGGAACCAATTGCTCAACTAACATTCGGTGAAGGAATTAAAGAATTTCCAAGATTTAGAGAAGGAATTTAGTCTCCCACCACAACAATGGTTTGCATGTTGTCAACTTCAGTCTCAGAGTGCTTCAGATGTTGCCATCAAGTAATTTGATTTGCCTGGGAGAGTGGAAGAGTGTTCCGGATCATTGGGAGAGTAAGGGCAGCGCTACAAAGACTCTAGTCTTATATATGTAAAAGAACCGTAAATATGTGAAGAGTGTTACGGATCATTGGGAGAGTAAGGGCAGCGCTACAAAGACTCTAGTCTTATATATGTAAAAGAACCGTAAATATGTGGAGAGTGTTACGGATCATTGGGAGAGTAAGGGCAGCGCTACAAAGACTCTAGTCTTATATATGTAAAAGAACCGTAAATATGTGGACTGGGAACACGTTCGGCTTGCATTAGACTTAAAAGATGGCCCTGATATCATGATGAACACCTACGGCTTATTCATAGATGGGATATAACTCCATGAAGACAACAAAGCATGGGTCTTTCTCACACTGTTAAAAGCTGGAGATGGGGGTACAATGGTGCTGATAACCTATAGATCTTTTGCTTCTTCCCTCAAATTAAACCATATTGGCAATTTTTAATCTCTATGGAGTTTCCAGTAATTTTGACTGACAATTTATTTTTATCTTTATTACTCCTAGAAGATGTTTGGTGCATTCTGTGGCATTGGAGGTGTACTGAGTTTTATCAAGTGTAATCAAAACTTTTTGTACTCACTTGAAGAGTTTTTATGTCTCCATTTAGAAAAACATGCTTATATTTTTAAAGTATTTGTAACATTAAGCATATTTCCTCAGATGTGTTAACAGCTATTTGATTACTTCAAAAACAATATTTAATATGTTTTCCTTTCATGACTGTTCCTTGTATTGTGGGTTAGAGGGTATTGGGGTGTTAACATTGTTCTATGACTGCTATGGAGTTATAACTGTTTAATACAATGTAGTAAAATATAAAAGAAAGTACACTGTAGCAAGTAGTTTGTTACAGCAGTCACCATACCACCCATTAAGGTCTTCAGCACTTACTTTAACCCTGACACCATTTACATTATTGGTGATGTCCCCATCTAAATGGCTGTTCTGTAATAAATCCCCATTGGCAACTACCACTCACCTCCCCCCCCCCAATGCCTTACACCCAGGGTGGATGCCCATTTTACCCCTCTCTGACTACACTTCTGGTCCTAATTATATGAGCTTTATGTTTTGATACCAGTGTTTAGCATTCAAGAAGTCTAACCATCCAATCAAAACTTGCTTCAAGCTTAGAGAGGTAACTGCAGAGAGGCTTACATTCTTTTCAGAGGAAAAGAGGCAACCACACTTCAGTCGCTGACCCTAGTAATAAAGAACATTTTAACTGAGTGGCTGAAGCAGTAAGCCAAAAGGCAGATGATAGGTTGATGACAAGCTCCTCTCAAAATGGTTTTGCAAAGAGCTTTCAAACACCCAGAGAGGTGACTGATGAAATGTGAGGTAAGCAGCTTGAAATCAGATGAGCCTGTGCCAATGGTACACAGAGAGATAAAGCCCTGACTCTCAGATGGTGGTAGAAAATAACAGACTGTTTCTAGTTCTAACCATCAAAAATAAGTCAGTGTTCAGCATGGGTTTTGCTGAACAGGTACGTTGCAAATAACATGGCTGGCTAGCATTAGCTCTGTTACCACTTGACAATCGGACACCCAACTGCATGCATCTCAATATTCACACTAGATTGTGCCACAGGCAGATTCTTTAAAGGGCAATACTGTTGGTGAGAAGAGTGACAGCCTGGCTAGCTCTGCCACCACAAAACTTGTATTTCTTCTTTAAGAAGACATGTAGAATGTGTCCTTAGTAGTTTATGTATGTGAGTCTTTAGTGTGATGCACTCACATTTAAACTTTGGAGTGCACAATGTTTAAGATGAGCATGGATTTGGATTGCTGTTTCTGTTCAAACACAGAGAATGGGTTGCTCGTAAAATGAACACAGGTAGTTATGTATGTGTGTAAGTAAAATGTCCCAGTTATGACTGGCAGGCTGGTTATCTCATTAAGGCTAAAACCCTGTACCTTGATAACAGGACCCAAGCACCTGAATTCTCTACACCAACTGACAAACTATCACCAGCAAGTGAATTTGAAGACCTATTGAGTTTCAGAGCATTTTCAGACTGATGAGTTTCTGTGCATTTTCAAAGACTGATGAGTTTCTGTGCATTTTCAAGGAATGTTGAGTTTCAGTGGAAGAGAAGTTTACTGCTGCTCATGCTTAGTCAGTTTACAATGTGTAGCTGACTGCTTGTCAAACGGCCATCATCAGTGCTTGTGCTATAAACCCTAAAAGCAGTGTTGGCAGTACAGCAGGTAGCATACTTGTCTCTGGTGCAGAAGGCTGTGGGTTCTCTACTCCCATACCACAGAGGTGGACTGCTGATATGACCCCCTGGTTAAGCAGGGATGGGTTCTGCACTCCTGAGTGTGTCCTCTTTAAATGAGATGCCTAGTAACTATGAACCTGTTGCTGGTTTGACAGCCATTCGCTATTGCAATATTCCCAGCTTACCAACTATTGTTTTAACTGTAACATGGCAGTTTATTCCTCAAGTGTAGCAGGCACTGAAATTGTACATGAAACACTGAAATGTAAAGTTGTTTGCCAGGAGTAACCTCTTCATTAGTTATAGATGTCTTTACTGTGGAATTATTTAGATGACTTTTACTTCTACAGATATTGTGTATATTGACTGATATTAGTGGATTATAATGATCAAAGTCTGAGTGGTCTTTTATGATTGAAATGTTTCATAATGGGTAGTTTTGTTATTATTGGTTCATACATTTTATTTCACTGCATACTGGAAACATTTTCAAAGCTAAAAATATAAAACATACTCTAATAAGTAGTGCTGTGTTATACAAGGAATATAATTTAATACAATCAGGATGGTGCATCAAAGAATACAGGCATGTATGCATAGTTCAAAAAAAAACTGTGTGCAAGGCCTTGAAAACAGTCCAAAGGTAAACCTAACCCACCACTGGCCAGATGCATTTTCTTTGAATGTGGGTTTCAATGCTGTTTTAATGAATGTGAGTTTCAAGGGCAGAGAAGTGTTAATGCTAAGTCTGTTTTCAGTGTGAGGCTGTATGGTTTTGTGTAGAAAGTAGCCATCAGTGTTTGAGACGTAAAATTTGAAATAAAAGTTGTAAGTATCTGTAATCATTGTAGAAGTAAAGAAGAGCATCATATGCACACTGACATCTTTGAACAGTGTTTATTATAACTGGGTAGAAATAGCCAAGTAATGGGGCTGAAATGGCTGGGGGTGGCTGCTGGGAGGGGCCCTACTCCATTAGCCTGCCTAGGGCCCCATTTGCCCATGATCAGTTCTGGTTGTGAGTGCGATGAGGCAGGTTAGAAGTGTGTTTGTTATTAGCCATTGATATCTCTGAGCTTTTCTCAAATATTTGCACTTCTTTTAAATTGATGCTGGTTTAAGCTAGGTCCAGATGATTCAACAACAGAGCTGTGGCTGAATTTTCTTTGTTATCTGTTTTTAAGTTTTTTTTACATTCTGTATCTGTTTATACAGTTTTCCTTTATTGTTGCTGCTTTAAGTTAATTTTCACCTGTTTGCATCTGTTTTGGTGGTTTTATAATGATTATTACGTTATTGTTATTAGGGTTTGGTTGACTCTGGCCTTACAACAGCTGTGAAAAGTGTTTTAAAGCCCCTTAAGCATATATTCAATAATTCAAGTAACTAGTGCCACTGATTCTGCAATTTAAGTGGTCTGATTTTTAGAATTAAACTGTAGTTGCTTTCTTGTGAGGGGGAGTGACAGCCAGGCTAGTTCAGGAATTGTTCGAGGTTTCAGGCAAGTTAGAAGTATATTTGCTATAAGATATCGAGTTCTAGGATATTTTTCATTCTTTTCCCTTATTTTAAACTGATGTTGGTTTGAAATAGTTCCAGGCCATTGAACAACAGAGCTAAGTATTGAAGAATTTTCCCACCCTGTCATCCTCTCCTTGTTGTAAAGCAAATCTATCGCTTGTTCTCTGCGCCTTGTGTTAATTTCACCACAAATCCCCCCTCTTCACTTTCTTTTTTTTAATCTTTTTATTAAATTTTAAAAACAAAATGAAAACAAAATACAGCATTTAACAAAACATACCAATCAAATAACTACATACATGGCCCATAACACACGTTTATATTAAACAACACCATTAATACTTTTCTAATAAAGTTTGTGCAATTATAAATATTGATGTGTGACATTTGATGTTCTCATATAAACAGTTTGCAATTCTTTGCTACACGAACACATTCAGTAAAAGAGAAGGTATTTTTACTTTTCCATTTCATTGAAATACTTTTCCTGGTTATAGCCAGTATGGACCAAAGTACAGGCACTTGTGTTTTTCATATGTAATCTGGGATCGGGCCATTACATAACATCAAGGAATTTGTAATGATGTAATTGTCCAACCACAATGCTTTAGCAAAGAGTCTAAATGCTAACCAAAAGGGAACAAGCATTTTATATTCTATAACCATATAAAGCCAATTTGCATCCAGAATTTCATATCTCCAGCATTTTATTTTCTCTGTTTTATAAATTAAAGCAACCTTATGAGGAGTTAAAAAATGCTATGTAAGTACTTCAAGGTATACATTTTCTAATAAAATGATGAAGTAGATTTCCTTACATATTTTAAAGCTATTTTTATTTATATCTGAAAAAACTTCCCCTAGGATTCAATAAACTCCCTGTAGGCTTAGCGCAGAGCCTACACAGAGTTTACAAGCTAGTATGACGGTGCAGAGAGAGTGGTAGCAAACTATGCAGTATTAATGATGCCCACCTAAGCTAGGTTTTGTGGCTGGCAACAGTGTTGCCAGACAAGAAACCGTGTAAGTGAATGTGGATATCAATTCCTTGTAAAACAGAGCACCTACTGTCCGCGGATTTGCGCAGAATGCCACAATCACCACCACTGCTTCACAGATAGCTGTGAATCTGTTAGTTCAACATGTGTCCACAAAGGACAACATAATGTAGGGGCATTTAACCAGAAATAATGACATATTTTCCATAGATGTCACATAGACATGTGATAAAATGAAACTCAAACATACCTGCCATCCATTTTGAGCGGGATATGGGGACAAAGGCATACATAATGGGGGGACAAAGGCCCAAAAATAGGAAAGATATTTAATATTCCACTTCCAAACTTATAAAATTGATAGAATAAATAGGATATACATTAGCATGAACTGCCTGAAGAGCATGAGGTTTGAAACTCAAATGTCAGTCATCAGTTTCTGACTTCACTCTGTAATGACATGCCGATGATTTGCCAGAAAACATAAATGTAATGAAGAAAATATAGCGGATATGCGACAAAATCTGTACATTCTGCAGAAATCAGGACAGCTGAGAGGTACGAATGTGACGTATATGGTCCAAACACAGTACAGGACAGTGTACCTACAGTGCAGAGTAGTGTGATGTCCCATTCCTGGCATTCTGTAATGAAGCTTTGTTAATGATCTGTAACAGGACATGGGACTGCCTTGTAAAATGATCACCCAGGGGAAGTTTGTGAATTAAACAGGGACACACAGATGAACAAAGAGACAGAGGACAAGTGAAACTCAACTCATGCACAGCAGAGGAGGCATGTCAATGGGAGATGGTCGTAGCAGCAACACCAAGCACATATCTATATGGTACAGTAGGGACTGTACAGTGAAAATGCATTGTCTGTGACAGTCACACAAAGTGACATAACAATGGGGAGGATATCTGTGTGAGATAAGCATCATTACAGAAATAATGCAGAGGACATCTATCAGGGATCTGACATACAAATGAGGAAGGGTGCATACTGGGAAGCTGTGCAAACTGATATGCATGAATGTGAGTGTAATCTCAGCAGATGTCTGCAGCAAGGTGGTCACAGGTAAAGGATCATGGATAAGATTACAATAACGACTCCCAATCATAAATAATATCACAAAAATACCACCACTAATCCCATGCTTCTGACTCAACATATGTGATGTAGCTTGATAACCTTTGTGTCTGCACACAAACACACACACACACACACACACACACACACACACACACACACACACACACACACATATGAACAACTATTATGATAAATCCACACTCTATGAGGTTAACCACGCACACTGTCCTGGCAATGTAACATCTGTTGCTGGGGTTAGGAGGGACACTGCTATACCTGTATGTGGCACGATGGGCACTACAGGCTAGTTGCTTTGTATGCATGGCATATATGTGTATATGGTTTACTATGATTTCCACAAAGTGACATCCATCATAAATGGGAATATCAAAAGCAAGTTTTCCAAGAGGCTCGATCATGAATGGAAAGTCAACAAACCACAACATCACAGATCAAAAGGTACATGTACTCCAATGGCCACATTTCCAAAACAGTGAATGTCAAACCATTGCTATTAACATGGTTTGGCAAGGGGGCAATATGACATTTTTAGTTTCAGCATTCTTGGTCGGCAATGTCAGCATTCAATGAATGTCACTTAGTGGAAATTATTGCAAACTGTATATATATATATATATATATATATATATATATATATATATATGGGTCTATATGACTTGGTCGACAGTTCATATGATCGACTGTTTATTTGGTCGACAGTTCATTTGATCAACAAGCATTTGCCCCCTTCCCCAATGTTGTGTGACCCTGGAGTTGATATATATAGTTAGGGGGTGTGGGGGGCACAGCCCACATTAGTGTGGGGGTCGAAGCCCCCCACCTAAAATGCTTGTCGATCATATGAACTGTCGACCAAGTCATATAGACCCATATATATATGTGTGTGTGTGTGTGTATATATATATATATATATATATATATATATATATATATGTATATGTATATGTATATATATATATATATGGTACAATCCACACTGTCATGAATGATATGCATACCATTAATGTTGTCAAACACCTATATATGCAGTGTTTGCATAAGCAGAACAGGTAGCACACATGCATCTGGTATAACAACTTGATTGGCATTCAGCATAATCAGGCGATCATGTGAATTCCACAGAAAGCATACCTAAGTATGGGCAATAAGATGTGTGACAGCTCACTGTGACAAAGGTGGTACACTTCAATTGCACATCACTGGAATATGTGTAGGGAGATACATGAAAAAAGGTGCAATTATTAATGTGATGAAGTCTGGGAGCCATGAAGCTATTATGGCCTCTGATGTGAATGTCCTTCACATACCCAGTACTTGTGCTGCATTCAAGGGAGTAGTCAGCATTGTGACCACATACTAATGGATGCACCACTTACCATCTACCCCAGGTCACAGGTCACAGACCTATTGGATTGATTATAGGGTGTGATGTCCACACTATACTTGGGTGATGGGTCTGTTTCCTGATTCAACACATCCCTCCATGTGTCTCATCAATGCAAGTGTTGTCATAGCTGTGGCAGCAGTCTCTGTTATGTGTTGATACTGTCTGTATTATACTAATATCACAGTTGGAGTCAATGACTGCCCACAATCTATAGTCCATCAGGCAGGAAAGTGCCTAGCAGACACCCCTAATGCGCAGACCTGATCACTTGACCTGAGATATATGTCACGTCACACATTTCAACATAGTGAGATGCCATGTATGTCATACACTGGTCTACTCATTTGGTGATATAGCTGTTCATGGCCACATGTGACAGTGTTGACTGAATACTAAGTATGTCATACTCTGGTCTACCCATTTGGTGATATAGCGGTTTATGGCCACATGTGGCAGTGTTGACTGAATACCACGTATGTTACATACTGGTCTACCCATTCGGTGATATAGCAGTTTATGGCCACATGTGACAGTGTTGACCGAATACCTCAGTGTGGACTTTTGTCAAATGCCCTGACCTGTTCAAGTTCCACAAAATAGTATTGTTGTCATCATGCATGCCCTCGATAACCTGTTTGAGGACGTGATGTAGCAGTAAGAACTCAGACAGATCTATGGCACACACCTGGAATTTTACTAGTGTACATGTACAAGAGGTCCTTGATTACATGTTGGTCCACGTGTACATGCTGAAGAGGTCAATGATCACATGTTGGTCCACGTGTACATGTAGAAGAGGTCCATGATCACATCCTCATCTACGTCACTCTCGAGGAGATTGAGGATGTCTCTGTACATGCATGCATCAGGTGTTGTCCCTCCAACTCAGGTGGATACATATTGATGTACATCCTTGTATGGGAACATAGGCCATGTGGAGGGTGTGTTGAACTGTGTATTCAACCATATCAGGAAGGTGTATGTGCTGGGTCACACCATAGATGATCTGTGATGTTGTCACAGCATATTGATTCCGTATTATTGGCCCGGATGAAGGTAAGACAGTACATACTGCGTACTGTGATCTGGCCAAGGGTTTTGACACAATCACACACACAGATATCATTGAAAAAACCCTCCTGCATGTAGATTAAACCTTATGTCAATTGATGGGTAAACAATTAGCCCATTGACAGAATACATCATGTGAAAGCTGGTGAATCAACCTGTACCAGTGGAGTTATCTCCACTGGCAAACTCCAGTTATCTCCAGTGGCCCATCAGTGTTCAACTGTATTTCTTTTTTTGTTGTGACATATGCCTTTTTTTTTTTTTTTTTTTTTTTTTTTTTAAAACAAGTTTATTGTTTTAACATATAAGAGAAATATCATAACAATTTTATACAAATAATTAAAAATAGGTATTATTATAATATTCAACAAAACAACTAAAGTATTTACAAAGACATCCACTACAATCAGATCAATTAATTAAACTAAAATACTGTGCTATTGAAATTAGAATTTTTTTAACAAATTTTGTAAATTATCCCATACAATAAAATGTGATGTTTTTCTAGTTGTTCTCATTCTAATTGTGCTTATTTCCATATGACACATTATATTCATAACATTTTTAAATTCATTGAACGAAGGAGGTGTATCTGAAATCCAATTTCTAGTTATTATTTTCCTAGCCACTGCTAGGATAGACCATAACAAGGGAAGCATAATCTTTTTAACACATTGAGGTACAGGTGTGTTGAATAATATAAGAGACTTAAAAATAATGAAATTATCTGTAAAAAGAGCCTGCCAAAATTCATTAATTGACTTCCAGTATTCTTTCAACTTCATACAGTCATAAAACATATGAGCCCAGTCAGCATTAATTTCTACATTACATCTCTTACATAGATTATCTTTATTATTAATTTTATTCATCATCAAAGGTGTATAAAAAGATCTATGTAAAAATTTCCATGTATAAAGTCTCCAGACAATGGAAGATGTAGTTCTATAAGCAGATTCCAATATATATTGTTTATCTTGTTGAGTTGGTGGGTCCCCATTAATAGAGGTGAAATAATTCCAGTATGAATCTACATTGTAAAAGTTTCTTGTCTGATAATTTTATGTATATATGAAAGTTTACCTTTATCAGAAACTTTATGCTGTAAATTTATTATCAAGTAATCAATCAGTTTTGGAATAGATTCTTTAACTGTTATAGACATTAGATCTATTCTATCAATGAGATGTTGTCTAAAGATCTGAACCTCTAACCAGCAAGTTTCTCTTAGATCAAATTCTTGTTTTAAGAAATCTAGATTTTAACTTTATTATCAGATATCAGCTGATACCAGTACTTTAGATTATTATCTATAGCTAAATGAGCTCCTTCAGAAGTAGATGACATAAGCATACCCTGAGTATAAATTATAGGAATACAATAAAATTCCATTCCCTATACTTAGGGTGCATGAATATAAAGTTACGATAACTAATAATAATATTTAATGGGTAACAGACCATATGTTTAGGTGTAATAGGTGAAGTACAAAATTCCTTTAGCAACCACAACATGGAGTTATTTATAATCATATTTTTATGTGTTAAGGAGATTTTCATGAAGTGCATACTAATTAGCTCCCAATAATCTTTCCATTTTGCGACATATGACCGATCTATTAATAAAGTAATAACTTTTATAATAGAAGAGATAATATATAAATTAAAGTCTGGAAAAGAAATACCCCTTGAGACCAGCTATTAGTATGTTTCTTTAATGCAATCCTAGGTCTATTAGGTGCCCATAAGAAATTTAACATTAGTGTATTCAGTTTCTTGATAGTTATTTTTGTAGGTGAAAGTATTATTGATTGTATTAAGTATAAAATCTTGGGGAATATTATCATTTTAATAATTGTAAGTCTCTCCTCCATAGTAAAAAACATATTATTCCAGGTATTAAAAAGATTTTGTATATTAAGAAAACAGGTATTATAGTTATTATATATAATAGATTTAATATCTTTAGATAGTATTATACCTAAATAAGTTATCTGACCTGAGTTGGGTACATATTTAGTAAAATCACTAATGAGAGTATTTTTCGTGTATATATAGGTAGTATTTTAGTTTTTTCTTCATTGAATATTAAACCAGAAATACTTTTAAAATTCATCATTTTATCAAATAAAGACTGCATAGAAGAATTAGATCCTGCTGATGTAATTAGAACATCATCTGCAAAAGTTGAATTTTTGATGTTGTATTTTCTTCTATTTCAAAACCCTCTATGTCAGTACTGTTTCTAATCAAATTAGCCCAAGGCTCCATTACTAAAGTGAATAATAGTGGAGAAAGTGGACATCCTTGCTTTGTACCTTTAAGAATGGGTATTTTTTGTGAAACATATGTTCCTACCTTAATATAAGCCAGCGTTCCTTTGTATAAATGCTCAATTAAATTTACATATGCATCAGAGAAATTTGTGCATTTCAGTAAGGTAAACAGATAGTCCCAACTTACTGAATCAAATGCTGAACCTATATTAAGACTAATAAGTGTTAAATCTTTCTTTTTCCTATTTGCAAAATCAATTAATGTTAAAGTTCTTCTTATATTATCAAAAGTATTTCTATTTACAATGAAGCCCGTCTGATCTATGTCTATAATGCCAGGGATAATTGTCTTCAATCTATCAGCAAAAATACTCAAACATTTTATAATCAACATTAAGTAATGAGATGGGTCGATATGAAGAACATCTAGTTGGATCTTTATTAGGTTTTAAAATTGGTGAAATAAATGTATATTGCCAAGATGGGGGGGTTATTAACTCAGCTTGGGCCAGAATAAAAACCTTATGTATTAATGAATATGTAGTTTTAGAAATGATTTTATATATCTCTGGTATAATACCATCATTACCGGGTGCTTTGTTTGATTTAAGCTTATTTATTTGTGTAATAACTTCTGTATATGAAATACTCTTGTCCAATAGTTTGATCTGTTGTTTATTAAGCTTTTTATTCATGTTTGTGGTTATAAACTCCTTTATTTTATCTTTAGGTTCCATGTTAATGTTGTTATGGTTAATCTTGTGAAAGTGATTTCTAAATTCATCCAGTATTTCTGGTATACTAGAAACATTCTTCTTTTTCCTTAGAGAAAAGATTTCTTTGATATGGTTTTGTTTATTCAATCTTTTTGTTTTATTTTTAAGTCTATGTAAGTATTTGGGGCTTATTGAATAAGACAAAAACTTGTATTTCTCTAAAGTTATTTTAACTTTATGAGTTAAAATTTCTTTGTATTTCTCATTTAGTTTGTTTATTTCTTCAATAACTTTCTTGTCCATAATATTTTCTTTATTATTATGTTTATAAGAGTCTAGTTTACTTTGAATAACAATTCCTTATCCCAAGATTTCCTTTTGTTATTATACCATCTGATACTTTGTCCATATAGATGATTTTAAGGCATCCCAAACATAGACAATGGAGACTTCAGGAGTATTATTTATGTCTAGAAAATGTTGTACTTCTGAAAGTATATATTCTTTATAGTCTTTTAGCTGAGTTAAGTATGCTGGTATCCTTTTGATCTGAACATTATGAGTATTTTTTATCATGAATTCAAAAACAATTGAGTTATGATCAGATATAGGACATGAAATGATTTTGGAATTAATTAAATCTGTTACCATCTGGTTAGAAATAAAGACCCTATCTATTTTTGAATAAGTTTTGTATCTGTTAGAAAAAAAGCTGTATGGTAATGATTTTGACTCTATCTGATTATTAATATCATTCAAATGATAAGAATTAGCAAAATCATTTAAATGTTTTGCATTAGATGTAATTCTTCTTTTCTTTATAGTGGTAGTATCACTTTCATGTAGTATACAATTAAAATCACCAGCTAAAATAATATCCCTATAGAGAATGATATGATCTTATCAATATGATGTTTCACTGTATTAATACCAATTCCAGGTATCCAGTATACATTAATTAAAGTGTAAGTCTTCCCATTAATTTGTATTGTAACCATACAAAACATTCCTTTGTCATCCTGATAAGACTTAATGGTTTTAGGAATGGGCATACTTTTATTCCATAAAATAGCCACTCCTCTTTTTTCTGAGTGTGCTCTGAACTAACCAATACTGCATACTTATTAGTGGCTAGTTTATCAATATCTTTTTTCAAGAGATGGGTTTCTTGCAGGAAGACTAGATTGGCCTTGTGTAGATTAATGTATCTTATTAGGCTTGCCCTTTTACACGGATTATTCAATCCATTAATGTTTAAAGAAATTCCTTTTAAAGATGTCATTTGGCATTTTAAAACTCAAGAATCTTATGATCGAAATAACAAATAACAAGATAAATAATGTTACATCTCCTCTTTTAGGTGTACCTTTAAATATAGCTGTATTTATTAAATCTCTTATGGGATTTTGTATAGGATTCAATTTTGTTTGTAGTGACAATGAGTGTACAAAATATATTGTGGATGTCAAAACTATATACATATAACAATGAACAAGTGAAAATAATGTAAGGATTAAACCTTGCATCCCACCTGAGTTGAAAACTCCAACTTAGAGCAGTATTTACTACTCAAGTTAACCCCTACCCTAAGCAGCAGTACCTCAGCTACCACCTTATCAATTTAATACTAGTTATATTTAACTGAGGTTAACAGTTTTCAATTCAATTATCTATCAAGACAAAACTACACATTTGGTAAAACAGCATCATATAAACTAAAATAAACTTTTTTTTTTTTTTTTTTAAAAACTGTTCATACTATTATATAGATCTATATAATATATAACACTTGAATTCTAATAGCATTCAAATAATCTTAATGTTAGAAATCAAGAGGAGAGAAAATTATGTTCTAACATTCATTTAAATCAAAAACTTTGGCTAATATGATTCAGACATTACATGCATTAAGATGCATCTATTTTCTGTCATGTGAATTCTATCAACAGCTTCCAAAAATCTTGAATTGTTTGTATATGAGCATTTACTTAAACTCATTATTGTCAATAGAGTAAAATATTGTATTCATAAAAATTATTATAAATCATATTGCATAGTTATGCAGATTCTCAGAAACACCTGCGTTATTACCTAAAAAAACAAAAAGCCATCACACACATAAACACAGACACACACATACATATACACACACACATATACACACACACACACACACACACACACACATACATATACACATACACATATATACATAGATACACACACACACACACACACACACACACACACACACACACACACACACATATATATATATATATCTGATCTCACTGAGTTGTGTGTTAGTAGATCACTATCCTACTTGCTGTCCCTAGAGTAAATCTGTCTGCTTTATACAAAATAATGCACAGCAAACACATATTAGTAACCAGATTTTACAATCATGCTAACCTACTGCTTTAAAATATATCACATGACATTTCTTCCAGAACAGAGTTATAAGATTATTTATGCTTGCCAATCAGATGAATTAAATGAGTTATAGTAAAGTATATGTTTGGGACACAAGTTTTTAGCACAGATTATTATGCTACTGTTAAGTAGATTTTCAAAAACATTTAAATAAATGTTTCATTTTCTATGCCTTCTAAAATAAGATATTTACTTGCTACAAGAAACTACATCATCCAAACTCATCATAACTGACATATTTTATGAATAGAGTATTTTCCTGAATCTGTGGTGTGTCAGTATGATAACCTTGTCAATGTTTATACTAACTGCTTTCAGTTTCTCTGTGAAAATTCTGTGAGTGAAGCTTCTGAGGAAACTCATGGACACTATGCATGAGACAGCCCACATCCCAGATTGTCTCCCTTAACATTTTGGCGGGAAACTTATTAAAACTTGTGGCAAACATTCATTTTGTCAATAGAGTAAAATATTGTATTCATAGAAATTATTATAAATCATATTGGATAGTTATGCAGATTCTCAGAAAAAAAGCCATCACACACACACACACACACACACACACACACACACACACACACACACACACACACATATATATATATATATCTGATCTCACTGAGTTGTGTGTTAGTAGAGCACTATCCTACTTGCTGTCCCTAGAATAAATCTGTCTGCTTTATACAAAATAATGCACAGCAAACACATATTGGTAACCAGATTTTACAATCATGCTAACCTACTGCTTTAAAATATATCACATGACATTTCTTCCAGAATAGAGTTATAAGATTATTTATGTTTGTCAATCAGATGAATTAAATGAGTTATAGTAAAGTATATGTTTGGAACACAAATTTTTAACACAGATTATTATGCTGCTGTTAAGTAGATTTTCAAAAACATTTAAATAAATGTTTCATTTTTATGCCTTCTAAAATAAGACATTTACTTACTACAAGAAACTACATCATTTAAACTCATTATAACTGACATATTTTATGAACAGAGTATTTTTCCTGAATCTGTGGTGTGTCAGTGTGATAATCTTGTCAATGTTTATACTAACTGCTTTCAGTTTCTCTGTGAGAATTCTGTGATTTGAAGATTCTGAGGTAACTCAAGGACATTGTGCATAAGACAGCCCACATCCCAGATTGTCTCTCTTAACATTTTGGCGGGAAACTTATTAAAAACTAGTGACAAACATTCATTTAGCAGTGTAAATGCATCTAAACATGACAGAACCTCCACAATGTATTCCACAGATCATCACAGCCTCTATGCAAGTGAAATTAAACTCAAAATTACCAACAAGCAATAAAACTCAGCATTCTTCTCCCAACTCAATTTTCATACAAATCCTATTATTCACTGTGCCCACACAGTCTAAAGCATTTCTATATATTAATAAAGAAAAGAAAAGAGAGTAGAAAATAAAAGGGAGTGAGGCAGAAATAAAAAAATGTAAGAGAAAGCTGTAAGAAGTATATACAATGGAATGTTACTTACTGTTTATATTAATAGAGTTAAAAATAAAACATATTATTTACTCTTATTTAGTTCTGATTATTATTAGTTAAAGCATGACAGATTATTTACAAACAAGCATAAGCAGTATAATCAAGAAAGTATAATTAGAAATAGCATTTGAAGAACTTATAAACTTTTACAAGAAATAAATATGTTATTATTCTATTAATGATATTTTCATTACTGTTCTCTCCTGCCCTCCCCACCCTTTACCCACTACATAATCTAAATAGAATGTCATTGTTTAAACAAAGAAAATAATAAAAGAAGAAGGAAAAAAAAGGTAAAGATAAAAAATGTATCAAATTACTAACCTTACTTTTTCAGAAAGAAAACAAATCGAGTCACAGCCTGCCATTAAATCCTCAGGCATTTTGACTGGTTATGAAACAAAACATTTCTTTGCACATAGAGAATAACTTTGATTAAATCTTTTCCAAAATATTTGTGGCTTTCTGGAAATGCAGGAACTATATTCAAAAAGATTAATAATGAACTAAAATGATGAGAGATAAAAAACATATAACAAATTATTTGTTTTTAGTCTCTTCTTCTTCTCTGAAGTCTTCCAGGAAGCTTCAGTTGCCAATCTCTTTAATGAAGAACTAGCACATTCCATTTCTTCTATTTTATCCAAAATCCTTTTTCTTTGACAAACAGTAAAGCAGAGTCTAAATCATCAAGACCTTAGGACCATCAGGAAGGAAGATTTTAAGCTTGGCAGGAAACAGAAGGTATGTTTTAAACTGTGCTTTTTTAAGCTCCCTTATTAGTGGCAGAAAAACTTTTCTTTTAGCAATTACCATGGAAGAATAGTCATTGTCAAAATGCACAGTTGTCTCATTAAACTTAACAGGAGCTTTAGCCCAAGCAGATTTAAGAACCATCTCTTTATCAAAAGATGATAGAAATCTAACTATAACTGATCTAGGATAGTTTTGTTAGAGTTAGTATTAGCTATAGATCTATGTGCTCTTTCGATACCAAAAGAGAATGCTTCTGGTAAATCTAAAGTTTTAGGGAGCCATGTTGTTAAAAAAGAAGTAATATTATTACCTTCAATATTTTCTGGCAGTCCAAAAATCCTAATGTTATTGCGCCTAGATCTATTTTCCAGGTCATCCAGCTTTGTTTGTAAATGTGTATTTTGTTTCAGCAGAAACTCAATGTTGATTTCCTGTTCTTGTATTTTATTTTCCATGTCATTCACAGCTTCTTCTATGCCTGTCATCTGGATCTTCTGTTGTTGCAGGTCCATATGTAACAAGTCTATTTGTTTTGTAGTTTTTCTATGAAAGTGTCTATTTTAGTATCCATTTTATCCATCTTAGCAGTAAGTTGCTGGACTATAATTATCAGAGACTGAAGTTCTTTCTTGATGCTGGAGTCTTGAGAATTTGTCTTACTGGAACTCATTTCAGACTGATAAACTGACAGGAAAATTTCCAAAGTAATTTCTGACAGGAATATTATTAAGATTTCCTTTCTTTTTTAGATATAGTTCAAGAACTATATAAAACAAACATATTTAGAAAGAAAATTACTTCAAGAATTATTTTTTTAAGTAATTAATTCCTGTCAATGTAATGAAATTGGTGGAGCTGAAGAAATCTGCTGCTATCCTGTGTTCATCCTTGGCCACGCCCCTTCAACTGTATTTCTTGACAGTTCAGGATAAGGTATATGGCCTTTGGCTTAACAGGTTTGCTGATTCTTGCATATTGTGTGAAATATTTGAGTCCATCAATGGTGATAACATAGTACAGGAGGAGCTAACACACACAACTGAATGGTGACAAAGGCACATGTTGTACAAATGAATGCAGAAATGTGTGTTCGTAATGTTGTCCATCTGAAAAGTGGAGTTCCATGTTAATCACAGCAGTGACAAAGTCCTGCTATAAAACTGAATATAGGATATTACCTTTGGATATATATGCACAGAGGAGTATTGAAATTCAGAAGGTATGCTTCCATTTGTTCAGCTATATATTTGTTCCCTCTATTTGGAAATTCTCACATATAATCCCTCTGCACAAAGGAGGTAAATCTACTGAGATCTCCAACTACCGTCCTATAGCTCTACTCTCCCCACTAGCCAAAATCATGGAAAAATGTATTCACCATCAGCTACTCCAGCACCTTCTCCAAAACAACCTGCTTGCTAACTGCCAACATGGATTTAGGCCCTTTCATAGCACTACTTCTGCCCTTTTAACTTTTACTGATTGCATAAATAGGAATCGTAACAATAACTGTCTCTCAGCTGCCCTATTTATTGACCTTTCCAAAGCCTTTGATATGGTCAATCATAACCTACTTATCAATGTGCTAAAGGCCCAATCTCTTGACCCACAAGCAATCCTTTGGTTCAAATCTTATCTGGAAAACAGACAACAAGCAGTACTCTGGGACAATAATCTATCCACATACCTCCCAGTAAGCACTGGAGTTCCTCAAGGTTCTATCCTAGGCCCTCTTCTTTTCTCCATCTTTATTAATGATCTCCATACTGTTTTTCTACAATCCACCTGTATACAATACGCTGATGACTCTACTCTTATCTGTACTGCCAAGTCTTCTTCCTCTCTCCACACCCTTACACAAAATGTATTTAACACAGTTGAAAACTGGTTCACACAATGCTGCCTTCTTCTTAACCCTAAGAAAACTAAGCTACTACTCTTTACTCCCACTATAAAATCTCCTCAGTTCCACTTCACTATTACCTCTGACAATGGAACCTGCATTTCCCCCGATTCTACTGCCCAACTACTTGGACTAACTATTGACCATAACCTCACCTTCGATGCCCATCTTAATAATATTATAAAAACTGTTAATAAAAAATTAGGCTCCCTGTATAGAATAAAACCCTTCCTTACACCTCTAGCTAAGAAATCCATAGCCCAGACTCACCTTACTTCCACCCTTTTCTATGCTTCTGCCATTTACACCAATCTATCTAAGCATAATCTCACCAAACTTGAAACTAGCTACAATAACATAACCAGATTTGCCACTGGCTCTCCATACAGAACTCATCACTGCCTTAACCTTAAACAACTCAGATGGTTAGAACTACAAAAGCAACTACAATACAATCAACTTGTGATTGCACAAAAAATCCTGCACCATCCTTCTAATACTCCCATCCTTACTAATCTGATCTCCCCTTATAAAAATCTTTCAACACTACGCTCAGCTAATAAACTTCTTATTGCCTGCAACCCTTCTAATAACAAAGCAGGCAATTCCCTCTTCTCCAATGTTGTGGGTAGAATCTGGAACAAACTTCCAAATACACTCACCTCACTCTCATCCTCTGTTATCTTTAAAAAACACCTTAGAGACCACCTTAAAATACATTGGCTTTGCCCCTGCTCAAAGCCTGATTGAATCTACTTTTCATCTCTCCCCTCCCCTGGTTCTTACTTTCCTGCTTCCTTAATCAATTACCCTCTCATATCTCATGAACAACACTATAACACATTTCCTAATGTTAGATTGTTTTAGTTCTGATTGACTTCAAATGAACCCTACTAAAGCATTAAGACTTGTTTAATTTTTTTACTCTAATGAAACATTACATTATTCACAATTTATTTTTTTCATGTCTTATTTTGTAATGTAAAACTAAACTTTTTTTGTATAATATTTTGAATGTATTAAATTACTTATGTTGGAGCTTTTCTCCTCGGGCCTCTACTGAAAAGGGATATGTATCCAGCTAGACTAGCCCGGTCAACAAATGTAAATAAATAAATAAAAAATAAATAAATATACTGCATATGCTGGAAGGTATTTAGGAAAATTCTGAAGCAAAGGAATTTTATACTTTTATCTGTATAAATTACTTAGAAGTGCACTGATGGCATGGGCATGTTTGCCTAGTCATTTCATATACATGATTGCCAATAGATGAAAATGGAATGTGTTATGATAAATATGTACAAGTGTTTCAGGGACAATTCCTTTGATAGAACTTTTAGCATTTCAAAGATGGTTTGTTAGCAAAAGGTGTCATTTTCCTGTTTTTTGGGGGGGAGGGCAAAGGTGAGTTACTGTTATGGCACAAACAAGGATAGGCTATTATTTTGTGGGTGGGGGTAGCAGAGGTGAGTTACTGTTATGGGAGAAACAATGATAGATTGTTCTTTTGTGGGTAGGGGGAGCAAAGGTGTGTGCATTTCTGATGAATGTTATCAGCCATGGTTCCAGTGAATAGCCTACATCCCCCAGTAGATGACCCTGTGGGATATTCCCCCTAGCAAACATCTGGTAAATTTCAGAGGTGTGCCAGATGTGTCAGTTGTGGTAACTGCCAGGAATGCCAGCTCACACATCCAAGATTATTTCTCCTGCCATTACACACAACTTGTCAACTGACAGAGTGGTAGCCCTTTCTGTTATTGTAGAGCCTACCCTGTTCACCAGGTGCTGCCTTCATTTCTATATGTGTGCAATCTATGACACCCAGTACTTCAGGGTACTACATGGTAGAACTCTTACATATTTCTGGCCCTTTCCTCAGAACTATGGGAAAAATATATGTGGTCACTAGCATTCAGGAATTCGTGGAGGATCCTGAATGCTGATGCCTGTGACACCCCCAGCATGTCTCCTGTTGGTTTCTGAAAGGTACCTGTAGCTAAGATTCTAAGGGGTACACATATATTTGTATCCACAGGGATGGGCTCCCCTCATTTGGCTCTGACTCTGAGTTGAGGATGACAGAGATCACAGAGTTCCTGTAGTGTATCCCTGTCCACCCTGTAGTGCCCTACAATTTCCACATCATGTAGATTGTGAAAAGTCAGATGGGGCCTGAAAACTCTGCTCCCTCTTGACCTAGGCCTATTACCAACAACAAAATCATTGGCCTCCACCTGTAGCACATACAAATGAATTAAAGCAGCAGCAGCCCCTATCTTTCTGTCTGTGTAGACTCCTTTTCATGGGTGTATTTGGAATTCACAGGGAAAACTAGAACAGAGTCTGCACAGATGCTTTATAGGATGTTGAATAGCTCCAACATGTTGGGTTGGTTAATTAGCATGTAATTCAGCTGCTTATGCTATAATTATCATGCCACTATGTTTGCTTGTTTGTGCGAGGGTGCGGACCTCTACATGATGCTTACTGAATCTAAAACTTTTTGTGCCCATGTGCGCATCATGCCACAAATCGCGCACAGTGAAAAAATGCCCATGTAAGCTTTATTGAATCCTAGGGATCATCATTAACTTTTGTTGAATAATTCCAAAACAACAAATCAAAAACTGCAACTTCAGTTCTTAAAATCCTATAAAGTTTTGATAAATAAGATTTATTCTTAATCGCATCAAACCACCAGTCTGACCGAACAATATAGAAAAGCACCAGTGATATTAAACTGTGTTTTACGCTACGGCTGCTGGTATCCTTTATTGTTTGGTCAGACTGGTGGTTTGGTTTTTATTGGTATTTGCTGCTGCTTCATCCTTGGGACTGTTTTTTCTTAATCACATCAATATTAATAAAGAAATTCAAAACTTTGTGGGATGGGTTTTGTATTCATATTTAAAGATATTTTTATTTTATTATTAATAAATTCCTTTAAGATTTGTTTACTTAGCCAGCTATTTTTTCCTGTACTATATCTGTCCTAAAGGTAATCAGAAAAATGTAATTTATTACCATTTAAAAATTTTAGATCATTTTTTTAAGATCTAGCATTTTACATAAATTAAATGATTCCAGACTTCCATTAATATAGGCTATAGTAAATATTAGAATTAACAATTATTGATGATATAATTAATTTTCATAACTCCCTTGAATGTAATCATACTGTAGTTAACAAAAGGAATATCAATAGCATTATATCTAGCATTCATACAAAAGTAGTTTAGGACCCAATATATTCTATTAAAACCAGATTGTAAATTAATATCCACTTCAAGCTTATTGTTTGAAACTAAGATTGTTGAATGTAAAAGTTTCCGATTTGAAACATAGGAAAAATTTGGCTAATGACGTACTATATTTATAATGGCAAACAGCATATAATTCAATATTTGGAAAACCAATACCAGTTTCTTCCCAACCTTTGACATGACAGTCAAAAGATATTCTTGTTTTTTGGGGATACCACAAGAATTTAAGTAAAATTCTTCTACTTCTTTTGGCTTTTCCCAGTTAGGGGTTGCCACAGCGGATCACACATCTGCTCATGACTGGCAGTGGAGTTTTATGGTGTCGAGTTGCCAGCCCGACGCCCAACCTTCCACAGAAGGCACTCACACTTAGGGCCAATTTAGAGTGTCCAATCCACCTACAGCATGTCTTTGGGATGTGGGAGGAAACTGGAGCACCTGGAGGAAACCCACACAACCACAGGGAGGACATGCAGATTCCTCACAGAAGGCACCCCAGCCGAGGATCAAACCAGGGAACCTCTTGCTGTGAGGTGACAACACTAACTGCTGCACCACAGTGGCTGCCCAAGAAATTAAGTAAAATACAGTTTAAATATTTTAGTATCTTTTTGGATGAAGGCATAATTAATGACTGTATATAAAATACAATTTTCTGTAAGATTATCATTTTGATCAATGCAAGACTGTATTCTATTGTAAAAAAAATAATTTATTCCAGTTATTAATTGGGTTTAGTACTATATCAATGAATTTTTTATAATTTACCAAAACAGAGGGGGGAATCTAATAAAGCCTACACATTTTTTTGTGTGGGCATCTCTCCACGATGCTTACACAGACATGAAACATATTAAGTTCAGTAAAGATTGCTGAGCGGCACACACACACGCACACACACACACGGAAAATTCTGTGGCATGCAAATTGCCTCATAAGCAAGTGAATCTCTTGCAAATGAGGCAGGTAGAGTGATCCAACAAGCAGAAAGATATCTGTTTAGACCCCATGTCAGTGTCCATAGTGTACATGGAAAACTTCTGCATACAGGAGTCTAGACAGACAAAAAGGGGTATAAAACTGTAGAAATGTGGACATTTGGAATACCACATACACATATGAGCAAAATATTATTCTGTATGTCAGACAGATTACAGGGAATAAGTTAAATTAATATTTTTTTAATAATCTTGGCATGTTTGCACTGCACTCCACAGTGAGCAAACTAGGAAAAAAAAAATAGGAAAAAAAAAAGAATTTTATACTATGTGACAGAAATGTATTATAGGACCTTATGTGGGGTCCCTACAATGGCACAGTGCTGCTGTTGCTAAGGTGACAGGGCTATGAAGTGTGTAGTTTCCATGTGGGGTCCCTACAATGGCACAGTGCTGCTGTTGCTAAGGTGATAGGGCTAAGAAGTGTATAGTTTCCATGTGGGGTCCCTACAATGGCACAGTGCTGCTGTTGCTAAGGTGATAGGGCTATGAAGTGTGTAGTTTCCATGTGGGGTCCCTACAATGGCACAGTGCTGCTGTTGCTAAGGTGATAGGGCTATGAAGTGTGCCTTATGTGGGGTCCCTACAATGGCACAGTGCTGCTGTTGCTAAGGTGATAGGGCTATGACGTGTGTAGTTTCCATGTGGGGTCCCTGCAATGGCACAGTGCTGCTGTTGCTAAGGTGACAGGGCTATGAAGTGTGTAGTTTCCATGTGGGGTCCCTACAATGGCACAGTGCTGCTGTTGCTAAGGTGATAGGGCTATGAAGTGTGTAGTTTCCATGTGGGGTCCCTACAATGGCACAGTGCTGCTGTTGCTAAGGTGATAGGGCTATGACGTGTGTAGTTTCCATGTGGGGTCCCTACAATGGCACAGTGCTGCTGTTGCTAAGGTGATAGGGCTATGATGTGTGTAGTTTCCATGCTGTTGCTAAGGTGATGGGGCTATGAAGTGTGTAGTTTTCATGCTGTTGCTAAGGTGATGGGGCTATGAAGTGTGTAGTTTCCAGGCTGCCAGCACAGATAAGCATGCAAATGAGATGAATTTATTGAACAGCGGAAAGGAGTAATCATGTCTGCATATCCCCTCTGTGTAGGCTCTTAGAACATGTTGATGTTTACACAAGATATGGCTGACATTAGGATGGTGTGTCCTCTCACTTCTATGCTCTTTTAAGCTTAGGTGTGTGTGTGTGTGTGTGTTTGCATGGTGCACCACCTGGCTAAGGTGCCCTTAAAACCGTATGTATTCAATTATTCCTTTTGACCTTAGTATAAGCTATGCTGTGCGATGCGGAGCTGTGGGCAGCATCATACACTGAAATAGGGCCATTAAATGATGTTAATTATATTGTAGGCAGGTAGAAGGTAACATAGTTACCCAGTCACACATTCTGAACCTACAGCAGAGCTGTATAAAGTATGCATGCACCCTACACTATGATTTTCCCCCAAAACTCTGGACCATTGGAGAATACACTTAGAAATTTTAACTGAGATAAAGCTAAAGGCTACTTCAGGTCTGCTACATACTGTATGTATGTGCTAATGCTGAAGTCAATGTTGCTGGTGCTGCTGACAATAGGCCTAGACTGACAAGGAGGAGAGTGTTCAGGCTCAAGGTAGCCTTCCATGAGCTATGTGAGCTGGAGATTTTAGAGTGCTACAGGGTGGACAGGGACACACTACAAGAACTCCCTGAGCTCTGTTGCCCTCATCTCATATCCAGAGCCAACAGAGGGGAACCCATCCCAGTGGAAACAAACATATGTGTAGCCCTAAGGATACTAGCTTCATGTCCTTTTCAAAGACCAACTGGGGACATGATGGGGGTCTCGCAGGCATCTGCATCCAGAATACTCCACCAGTTCCTGGATGCTATACTACCACATGCCAGTGAACACATATATTTCCCCTCACACCTGAGGGGAGGGCCAGCAGTATGCACAGTTTTACTGTGTAGCACACTACACTGAGGTACAGGGTGCCATAAATTGCACTCATGTACATATCAAGGCATCAACCAGTAAGGAGGGTAGAATCTAAGTCAACCACAAGGGGTACCACTCCATCAACTGCCAGGTCATATGCAATGCCCAGGGGATTATCCTGACTGTGTGTGCTGGCAGCCCTCGCAGTTATCATGACTCCCATATCTGGCATGCATCATAGTTAGAGCAGATGTTTGCTAGGGAAACATTGCACATGGCCATTTACTGGGGGATGCAGACTATGTCCTGGAACTATGGATGATGACACCCATCAGAAATGCACACACTCCCGTGGAAGAATATACCATATTGAGGCACACACACAAACTAGGAATATCATAGAGTGTATGTGTTTAGGATTCTGAAGTCATGGCTCCAGTGTCTAGTTATATATCTGGTGGAGAGATGCAGTACTGTCTAGCCACATGTGCACATATGTTCACAGTATGTGCTATACTACACAATATGATCCTGCATAAACAGCTGCAGCAGGATCAACAAAGTGAAGTGATACACGGCCCTCCACCAGGGCCTAGGTCACCACAGCCACAGTGACAGGAAAACTTGGAGGAGGAACCCCCTTCTGATGTCCCTGTAGGCAGATGTTGGCATGCTCAGTATTCCTTTGCTTTGGCTAAAACACAACGCATAGCACATTCACTGACAACCAAAGGCCCTGGGGGCTGACATCACCCCCAGCAGTCCCAAGGTCACCAAAGCCATAGTGACAGGAAGACTTGGAGGAGGAATCCCCTTCTGAAGTCCCTGTAGGCAGATGTTGGCATGCTCAGTATGCCTTGGCTTTGGCTAAAACACAATGCATAGCATATTCACTGACAACCAAGGGCCCTGGGGGGTTAAAATCCCCACCCCCACCAGTGCGTAGGTCACCACAGCCACAGAGACAGGAAGAATTGGAGGAGGAAACCCCATCTGATGTCCCTGTAGGCAGATGTTGGCATGCTCAGTATGCCTTGGCTTTGGCTAAAATATAATTCATAGCACATTTACTGACAACCAAGGGCCCTGGGGGCTGACATCCCCCCCACCAGTGCTTAGGTCACCACAGCCACAGTGATAGGATGACTTGGAGGAACAACTCCCTTCTGATGTCCCTGTAGGCAGATGTTGGCGTGCTCAGTATGTCTTGGCGTTGGCTAAAACACAATGTGTAGCACATTCACTGACAACCAAGGACCCTGGGGGGTGACATACCCCGCACTAGTGCCTTGGTCACCACAGCCACAGTGATAGGATGAGTTGGAGGAGGAACCCCCTTCTGATGTGCCTGTATGCAGATGTTGGCATGCTCAGTATGCCTTGGCTTTGGCTAAAACACAATGCATAGCACATTCACTGACAACCAAGGGGCCTGGGGGCTGACATCCCCCCACCAGTGCCTATGTTACCACAGCCACAGTGACAGGAAGACTTGGAGGAGGAACCCACTTCTGATGTCCCTGTAGGCAGATGTTGGCATGCTCAGTATGCCTTGGCTTTGGCTAAAACACAATGCATAGCACATTCACTTAAGACCAAGGGCACTAGGGGCTGACATCCAACCAACCAGTGCCTAGGTCAGTGCAGCCACAGTGACAGGAAGACATGGAGGAGGAACCCCCTTCTCATGTCCTTGCAGGCAGATGTTGGCATGCTCAGGTATGCCTTGGCTTTGGCTAAAACACAATGCATAGCACATTCACTGACAACCAAGGGCCCTGGGGGGCTGACATTCCCCCCATCCTTGCCTTGGTCACCACAGCTACAGTGACAGGAAGACTTGGAGGAGGAACCCCCTTATGATGTCCCTGTATGCAGATCTTGGCATGCTCTGTATGCCTTGGCTTTGGCTTAAACACAATGCATAACACATTCAGTGACAACCAAGGGCACTAGGGGCTGACATCCAACCAACCAGTGCCTAGGTCAGTGCAGCCACAGTGACAGGAAGACATGGAGGAGGAACCCCCTTCTCATGTCCTTGCAGGCAGATGTTGGCATGCTCAGGTATGCCTTGGCTTTGGCTAAAACACAATGCATAGCACATTCACTGACAACCAAGGGCCCTGGGGGGCTGACATTCCCCTCATCCTTGCCTTGGTCACCACAGCTACAGTGACAGGAAGACTTGGAGGAGGAACCCCCTTATGATGTCCCTGTATGCAGATCTTGGCATGCTCTGTATGCCTTGGCTTTGGCTTAAACACAATGCATAACACATTCAGTGACAACCAAGGGCCCTGGGGGCTGACATACCCCCACCAGTGCCTAGGTCACCACAGCCACAGTGACAGGAAGACTTGGAGGAGGAAACCCCTTCTGATGTACCTGTAGGTAGATGTTGGCATGCTCAGTATGCCTTGGCTTTGGCTAAAACACAATGCATAGCACATTCACTGACAACCAAGGGCCCTAGGAGCTGACCTTCCTCCCACCAGTGCCTTGTTCACCACAGCCACAGTGACAAGAAGACTTGGAGGAGGAACCCCCTGATGATGTCCCTGTAGGCAGATGTTGGCATGTTCAGTATGCCTTGGCTTTGGCTAAAAATAATGCATAGCACATTCACTGACAACCAAGGGCCATGGGGGGTGGACACCCCCCCCCACCAGTGCCTAGGTCACCACAGCCACAATGATAGTAAGACTTGGAGGAGGAACCCCCTTCTGATGTCCCTGCAGGCAGATGTTGGCATGCTCAGTATGCCTTGGCTTTGGCTAAAACACAATGCATAGCACATTCACTTACAACAAAGGACTCTAGGGGCTGATATCCCACCAACCAGTGCCTAGGTCACCACACCCACAGTGACAGGAAGACTTGGAGGAGGAACCCCCTTCTGATTTCCTTGCAGGCAGATGTTGGCATGCATAAGTATGCATTGGCTTTGGCTAAAACACAATGCATAGCACATTCACTGACAACCAAAGGCCCTGGGGGCTGACATTCCCCCCAGCAGTGCCTTGGTCACCACACCCACAGTGACAGGAAGACCTGGGGGAGGAACCCCCTTATGATGTCCCTGTAGGCAAATGTTGGCATGCTCAGTATGCCTTAGCTTTGGATAAATATAATGTATAGCACATTCACTGACAACCAAAGGCCCTGAGGGCTGACTCCCCCCCCAACCAGTGCCTGGGTCACCACAGCGACAGTGACAGGATGACTTGGAGGAGGAACCCCCTTCTGATGTCCCTTTATTCAAATGTTGGCATGCTCAGTATGCCTTGGCTTTGGCTAAAACACAATGCATAGCAAATTCACTGACAACCAAGGGCCCTGGGGGTGGAAATCCCCCCACCAGTGCCTAGGTCACAACAGCCACAGTGACAGGAAGACTTGGAGGAGGAACCCCCTTCTTATGTCCCTGTAGGCAGATGTTGGCATGCTCAGCATGCCTTGGCTTTGGCTAAAACACAATGCATAGCACATTCACTTACAACAAAGGGCCCTCGGGGCTCACATTCCCCACACCAGTGCCTAGGTCACCACAGCCACAGTGACAGGAAGACTTGGAGGAGGAACCCCTTTATGATGTCCCCGTAGGCAGATGTTGGCAGGCTCAGTATGTCTTGGCTTTGACTGAAACACAATTCATTGCACATTCACTGACAACCAAGAGCCCTGCGGGCTGACATCCCCCCCCCCCAACCAGTGCGTAGGTCACCACAGCCACAGTGACAGGAAGACTTGGAGAAGGAACCCCTTCTGATGTTTCTGTAGGCAGATGTTGGCATGCTCAGTATTCCTTGCCTTTGGCTAAAACACAATGCATAGCACATTCACTGACAACAAAGGGCCCTGGGGGCTGACATCCCCCACACCAGTGCCTAGGTTACAACAGCCACAGTGACCAGAAGACTTGGAAAAGCAACCCATTTCTGATGTCACTGTATGCAGATGTTGGCATGCTCAGTATGCCTTGGCTTCGGCTAAGACATGATGCATAGCACATTCACTTACAACCAAGGGCCCTAGGGGCTGACATCCCCCCGACCAGTGCCTACGTCACCACAGCCACAGTGACAGGAGAACTTGGAAAAGGAACCCCTTTCTGATGTCACTGTAGGCAGATGTTGGCCTGCTCAGTATGTCTTGGCTTTGGCTAAAACACAATGCGTTGCACATTCACTGACAACCAAGTGCCCTGCGGTCTGACATCCCCCCCCACCAGTGCATAGGTCACCATAGCAACAGTGACAGGAAGACTTGAAAAAAAAAACATTTCTGATGTCCCTGTAGGCAGATGTTGGCATGCTCAGTATGCCTTGGCTTTGGCTAAAACACAATTCATAGCACATTCACTGACAACCAAGGGCCCTGGGGGCTGACATCTCCCACACCAGTGCCTAGGTCACAACAGCCACAGTGACAGGAAGACTTGGAAGAGGAACGCCCTGCTGATGTCCCTGTAGGCAAATGTTGGCATGCTCAGTATGCTGTGGCTTTGGCTAAAACGCAATGCATAGCACATTCACTGACAACCAAGGGCCCTGGGGGCTGACATCACCCCAGCAGTGTCCAGGTCACCACAGCCAAAGTGACAGGAAAACATGCCGGAGGAACCCCCTTCTTATGTGCCTGTACATAGATGTTAGCATGCTCAGTATTCCTTGGCTTTGGCTAAAACACAATGCATAGAACATTCTCTGACAACCAAGGGCCCTAGGGGATGACACCCCCCCACACCAGTGCCTAAGTAACCACAGCCACAGTTACACAAAGACCTGAAAGTTGAACCCCTTTCTGATGTCCCTGTAGGCATTTGTTGGCATGCTCAGTATGCCTTGGCATTGGCTAAAACATAATGCATATCATATTCACTGACAGCCTGGGGCCCTGAGGGCTGACATCACCCCCCACCAGTGCCTAGGTCACCACAACCACAGAGACAGGAAGACTTAGAGAGGAAACCCCTTCTGATGTCACTGTAGGCAGATGTTGGCATGCTCAGTATGCCTTGGCTTTGGCTAAAACACAATGCATAGCACATACACTGATAACCAAGGGCCCTGGGGGCTGACATGCCCCCACCAGTACCTAGCTCACGACAGCCCCAGTGACAGGAAGACTTGGAGGAGGAACCCCTTTCTGATGTCCCTGTAGGCAGATGTTGGCATGATCAGTATGTCTTGGCTTTGGCTAAAACACAAATCGTAGCACATTCACTGACAACCAAGGGCCCTGGGGGCTGACATACCCCCACCAATGCTCAGGTCACCACAGCCACTGTGAGAGGAAGACTTGTAGGAGGAATCCCCTGATGATGTCCCTGTAGGCAGATGTTGGCATGCTCAGTATGCCATGGCTTTGGCTAAAAATAATGCATAGCACATTCACTGACAACCAAGGGCCCTTGGGGTTGACATCCCCCCACCAGTGCCTGGGTGACCACAGCTACAGAGACACTAGGACTTGGAGGAGTAATCCCCTTCTGATGTTCCTGTAGGCAGAAGTTAGCATGCTCAGTATGCCTTGGCTTTGGCTAGAACACAGCGCACGACACATTCAGTGACAACCAAGGGCCCTGGGGGCTGAAATCCCCCGCACCAGTGCCTAGGTCACCACAGCCACAGTGACAGGAAGACTTGGAAGAGGAACCCACTTATGATGTCCCTGTAGACATATGTTGGCATGCTCAGTATGCCTTGGCTTTGGCTAAAACACAATACATAGCAAATTTAGTGACAACCAAGGGCCCTGGGGGCTGAAAATCCCCCCACCGGTGCATAGGTCACCACGGCCTCAGTGACAGGTAGATTTGGAGTAGGAACCCCCTGCTGATGTCGCTGTAGGCAGATGTTGGCATGCTCAGTATGACTTGGCTTTGGTTAAAACACAATGCATAACACATTCTCTGACAACCAAGGGCACTGGGGGCTAAAATCTCGCCCACCAGTACCTAGGTCTCCAAAGCCACAGTGACAGGAAGACTTGGAGGAGGAACACTCTTCTGATGTCTCTGTAGGCATATGTTGGCATGCTCAGTATGCCTTGTCTTAGGCTAAAACACAATGCATAGCACATTCACTGACAACTAAGGGCCCTGGGGGCTGACATCCCCCATGAGTGCCTATGTCACCACAGCCACAGTGACATGAAACAAGAGGAGGATCCCCCTTCTGATGTCCCTGTAGGCAGATCTTGGAATGCTCAGGTATGCCTTGGCTTTGGCTAAAACACAATGCACAGCACTTTCTCTGACAACCAAGGGCCATGGGGGCTGACATCCCCCTACCAGTGCCTAGGTCACCAGAGCTACAGTGACATTAAGACTTGGGGGAGGAACCCCCTTTTGATGTCCCTGTAGGCAAATGTTGGCATGCTAAGTATGCCTTGGCTTTGGCTAAAACACAATGCATAGCACATTCACTGACAACCAAGTGCCCTGGGGGCTGACATCCCCCCAGCAGTGCCTAGGTCACCACAGCCAAAGTGACAGAAAAACTTAGCAGAGGAACCCCCTTCTGATGTCCATGTACGCAGATGTTAGCATGCTCAGTATTCCTTGTCTTTGGCTAAAACACAATGCATAGCACATTCCGTGATAACCAAGGGCCCTGGGGGCTGACATCCCACACCAGTGCCTAGGTAACCACAGCCACAGTGATACAAAGACCTGAAAGTTGAACCCCTTTCTGATATCCCTGTAGGCATTTGTTGGCATGCTCAGTATTCCTTGGCTTTGGCTAAAACACAATGCATAGCATATTCACTGACAGCGAGGAGCCCCGAGGGCTGACATCACCCCCACCAGTGCCTAGGTCACCACAGCCACAGTGACAGGAAGTCTTGGTGGAGGAACCCACCTCTGATGTCACTGTAGGCAGATGTTGGCATGCTCAGTATGCCTTGGCTTTGCATAAAACACAATGCATAGCACATTCATTGATAACCAAGGCCCTGGGGGCTGACATCCCCCACATCAGTGTTCAGGTCACCACAGCCACAGTGACAGGATGACTTGGAGGAGAAAACACCTTCTGATGTCCCTGCAGGCAGATGTTTGCATGCTCAGGTATGCCTTGGCTTTTGCTAAAACACAATGTATAGCACATTCACTGACAACCAAGGGCCCTGGGGGCTGACATTGCACCCACCAGTGCCTTGGTCACAACAAGCACAGAGACAGGAAGACTTGGAGGAGGAACCCCCTTATGATGTCCCTGTAGGCAGATGTTGGCATGATCAGTATGCCTTGGCTTTCGCTAAAAATAATGCATAACACATTCTCTGAAAACCAAGGACCCTTGGGGCTGACATCCCCCCACCAGTGCCTAGGACACCACAGCCACAATGACATTAAGACTTGGAGGAGGAACCCCCTTCTGATATCCCTGTAGGCAAATGTTGGCATGCTCAGTATGCCTTTGCTTTGGCTATAACGCAATTTATAGCACATTCTCTGAAAACCAAGAGCCCTTAGGGCTGACATCCCCCCCCACCAGTGCCTAGGTCATCACAGCCACAATGACATTACGTCTTGGAGGAGGAACCCCCTTCTAATGTCCCTGTAGGCAAATGTTGGCATGCTCAGTATGCCTTGGCTTTGGCTAAAACACCATGCATAGCACGTTCACTGAACCACAAGGGACCTGGAGGCTGACATTCCCCCCAATTTGGCCTAGGTCACCACAGCCACAGTGACATGAAGGCTTGGAGGAGGAACCCCCTTCTGATGTCCCTGTAGGCAGATGTTGGCATGCTCAGTATGCCTTGGTTTTGCCTAAAACACAATGCAAAGCACATTCACTGATAACCAAGGGCCCTTGGGGCTGAAATCCCCCCACCAGTGTCTAGGTCACCACAGCCACAGTGACAGGAAGACGTGGAGGAGGAACCCCTTTCTGATGTCCCTGTAGGCAGATGTTGGCATGCTCAGTAGGTCTTGGCTTTGGCTAAAACACAATGCATAGCACATTCACTTACAACCAAGGGCCCTGGGGGCTGACATCCCCCACACCAGTGCCTAGTTCACCACAGCCAAAGTGACAGGAAGACTTGGAACAGGAACCCACTTCTGATGTCCCTGTAGGAATATATTGGCATGCTCAGTATGCCTTGGCTTTGGCTAAAACACAGTGCATAGCATATTCACTGACAACCAAGGGCTCTGGGGGCTGACACCTCCCTCACCAGTGCCTTGGTCACCACAGCCACAGTGACAGGAAGATTTTGAGGAGGAACCCCCTTCTGATGTTCCTGTAGGCAGATGTTGGCATTCTCAGTATGCCTTGGCTTTGGCTAAACCACAATGCATCGCACATTCACTGAAAACCAAGGGCCCTGGTGGCTGACATTACCCACAAGTGCCTAGGTCATGATAGCCACAGTGACAGGAAGACTTGGAGGAGGAACCCCTTTCTGATGTCCCTGTAGGCAGATGTTGGCATGCTTAGGTATGCCTTGGCTTTGGCTAAAACACAATGTATAGCACATTCACCGACAACCAAGGGCCCTGGGGGCTGACATTCCCCCCATCAGTGCCTTGGTCACCACAGCCACATTGACAGGAAGACTTGGAGGAGGAATCCCCTTATGATGTCCCTGTAGGCAGAAGTTGGCATGCTCAGTATGCCATGGCATTGGCTAAAAATAATGCATAGCACATTCACTGACAACCAAGGATGCTTAGGGTTGACATCCTCCCCACCAGTGCCTAGGTCACCACAGCCACAGTGTCATTAAGACTTGGAGGAGGAACCCCCATCTGATG
This sequence comes from Protopterus annectens, assembly GCF_019279795.1. Classification (NCBI taxonomy): domain Eukaryota; kingdom Metazoa; phylum Chordata; order Ceratodontiformes; family Protopteridae; genus Protopterus; species Protopterus annectens. The sequence goes on from NC_056740.1 coordinate 458,146,317, forward strand.
TCCCTGTAGGCAGATGTTGGCATGCTCAGTATGCCTTGGCTTTGCCTAAAACTCAATGCATAGCACATTCACTGACAACCAAGGGTGGGCCCTGAGGGCTGACATCCCCCTTACCAGTGCCTAGTTTACCACAGCGACAGTGACAGGAAGACTTGGAGGAGGAACTCCCTTCTGATGTCCCTGTAGGCAGAAGTTGGCATGCTCAGTATGCCTTGGCTTTGGCTAAAATACAATGCATAGCACATTCACTGACAACCAAGGGCCCTAGTGGCTGACATCTTCCCCCCACCAGTGCCTAGGTCACCACAGCCACTGTGACAGGAAGATTTGGAGGAGGAACCCCCTTCTGATGTCCCTGTAGGCAGATTTTGGCATGCACAGTATGCCTTGGCTTTGGCTAAAACACAATGCATAGCACATTCACTGACAGCCAAGGGCCCTGGGGGCTGACATCCCCCGCACCAGTGCCTAGGTCAACACAGCCACAGTGACAGGAACACATGGAGGAAGAACCCCCTTCTGATGTCCCTGTAGGCAGATGTTGGCATGCTCAGTATGCCTTGGCTTTGGCTAAAACGCAATGCTTAGCACATTCACTGACAACCAAGGGCCCTGGGGGCTGACATCCCCCACACCAGTGCCTAGTTCACCACAGCCAAAGTGACAGGAAGACTTGGAACAGGAACCCACTTCTGATGTCCCTGTAGGAATATATTGGCATGCTCAGTATGCCTTGGCTTTGGCTAAAACACAGTGCATAGCATATTCACTGACAACCAAGGGCTCTGGGGGCTGACACCTCCCTCACCAGTGCCTAGGTCACCACAGCCACAGTAACAGGAAGATTTTGAGGAGGAACCCCCTTCTGATGTTCCTGTAGGCAGATGTTGGCATTCTCAGTATGCCTTGGCTTTGGCTAAACCACAATGCATCGCACATTCACTGAAAACCAAGGGCCCTGGTGGCTGACATTCCCCACAAGTGCCTAGGTCATGATAGCCACAGTGACAGGAAGACTTGGAGGAGGAACCCCTTTCTGATGTCCCTGTAGGCAGATGTTGGCATGCCTAGGTATGCCTTGGCTTTGGCTAAAACACAATGTATAGCACATTCACCGACAACCAAGGGCCCTGGGGGCTGACATTCCCCCCATCAGTGCCTTGGTCACCACAGCCACATTGACGGGAAGACTTGGAGGAGGAATCCCCTTATGATGTCCCTGTAGGCAGAAGTTGGCATGCTCAGTATGCCATGGCATTAGCTAAAAATAATGCATAGCACATTCACTGACAACCAAGGGCCCTTGGGGTTGACATCCCCCTCACCAGTGCCTAGTTCACCACAGCGACAGTGACAGGAAGACTTGGAGGATAAACTCCCTTCTGATGTCCCTGTAGGCAGAAGTTGGCATGCTCAGTATGCCTTGGCTTTGGCTAAAATACAATGCATAGCACATTCACTGACATCCAAGGGCCCTAGTGGCTGACATCTTCCCCCCACCAGTGCCTAGGTCACCACAGCCACTGTGACAGGAAGATTTGGAGGAGGAACCTTCTTCTGATGTCCCTTTAGGCAGATGTTAGCATGCTCAGTATGCCTTGGCTTTGGCTAAAACACAAGGCATACCACATTCACTAATGCCTTGGCTTTGGCTAAAACACAAGGCATACCACATTCACTGACAACCAAGGGCCCTGGCGGCTGACATCCCCCCAGCAGTGCCTAGGTCACCACAACCTAAGTGAAAGGAAAACTTGCCGGAGGAACCCCCTTCTGATGTCCCTGTATGCAGATGTTAGCATGCTCAGTATGCCCTGGCTATGGCTAGAACACAATGCATAGCACATTCATTGACAACCAAGTTCCATAGGGGCTGACACTTCCCCCCCCCCCCCACCAGTGCCTAGGTCACCACAGCCACAGTGACAGGAAGACTTGGATTAGGAGCCACCTTCTGATGTCCCTGTTGGCAGATGTTGGCATGCTCAGTATACCTTGGCTTTGGCTAAAAAATAATGCATAGCACATTCCCTGACAACCAAGGGCCCTGGGGGCTGACACCCCCCACACCAGTGCCTAGGTAACCATAGCCACAGTGACACAAAGATCTGGAAGTTGAACCCTCTTCTGATGTCCCTGTAGGCTGACATACCCCTCACCAGTGCCTAGGTGACCACAGCGACAGTGACAGGAAGACTTGGAGGAGGAACTCCCTACTGATGTCCCTGTAGGCAGATGTTGGCATGCTCAGAATGCCTTGGCTTTGGCTAAAACACAATCCATAGCACATTCTCTGACAACCAAGGGCCCTAGTGGCTGACATCCCCCCAGCAGTGCCTAGGTCACCACAGCCACTGTGACAGGAAGACTTGGAGGAGGAACCTCCATCTGATGTCCCTGTAGGCAGATGTTGGCATGCTCAGTATGCCTTGGCTTTGGCTAAAACACAATGCATAGCACATTTACTGACAGCCAAGGGCTCTGGGGGCTGACATCCCCCCACCAGTGCCTAGGTCACTACAGCTACAGTGCCAGGAAGACTTGGAAGAAGAGCCCCCTTATGATATCCCTGTAGGCAAATGCTGGCATGCTCAGTATGCCTTTGCTTTGGCTATAACGCAATGTATAGCACATTCACTGACAACCAAGGACCCTGGGGGCTGACATTCCCCCCAACAGTGCCTTGGTCACCACAGGCACAGAGACAGGAAGACTTGGGGGAGGAACACCCTTATGATGTCCCTGTAGACAGATGTTAGCATGCTCAGTATGCCTTGGCTTTCGATAAAAATAATGCATAATACATTCTCTGAAATCCAAGAGCCCTTAGGGCTGACATCCCACCCACCAGTGCCTAGGTCACCACAGCCACAATGACATTACGTCTTGGAGGAGAAACCCCCTTCTAATGTCCCTGTAGGCAAATGTTGGCATGCTCAGTATGCCTTGGCTTTGGCTAAAACACAATGCATAGCACATTCACTGAACCCCAAGGGCCCTGGGGGCTGACATTCCCCCCACTTTGGCCTAGGTCACCACAGCACACAGTGACATGAAGGCTTGGAGGAGGAACCCCCTTCTGATGTCCCTGTAGGCAGATGTTGGCATGCTCAGTATGCCTTGGCTTTGCCTAAAACACAATGCAAAGCACATTCACTGATAACCAAGGGCCCTTGGGGCTGACATCCCCCAACCAGTGTCTAGGTCACCACAGCCACAGTGACAGGAAGACGTGGAGGAGGAACCCCTTTCTGATGTCCCTGTAGGCAGATGTTGGCATGCTCAGTAGGTCTTGGCTTTGGCTAAAACACAATGCATAGCACATTCACTTACAACCAAGGGCCCTGGGGGCTGACACCACCCTCAGCAGTGCCTAGGTCACCACAGCCACAGTGACAGGAAGATTTTGAGGAGAAACCCCCTTCTGATGTTCCTGTAGGCAGATGTTGGCATTCTCAGTATGCCTTGGCTTTGGCTAAAACACAATGCATCGCACATTCACTGATAACCAAGGGCCCTGGTGGCTGACATTCCCCACAAGTGCCTAGGTCATGATAGCCACAGTGACAGGAAGACTTGGAGGAGGAACCCCTTTCTGATGTCCCTGTAGGCAGATGTTGGCATGCCTAGGTATGCCTTGGCTTTGGCTAAAACACAATGTATAGCACATTCACCGACAACCAAGGGCCCTGGGGGCTGACATTCCCCCCATCAGTGCCTTGGTCACCACAGCCACATTGACGGGAAGACTTGGAGGAGGAATCCCCTTATGATGTCCCTGTAGGCAGAAGTTGGCATGCTCAGTATGCCATGGCATTAGCTAAAAATAATGCATAGCACATTCACTGACAACCAAGGGCCCTTGGGGTTGACATCCCCCTCACCAGTGCCTAGTTCACCACAGCGACAGTGACAGGAAGACTTGGAGGATAAACTCCCTTCTGATGTCCCTGTAGGCAGAAGTTGGCATGCTCAGTATGCCTTGGCTTTGGCTAAAATACAATGCATAGCACATTCACTGACATCCAAGGGCCCTAGTGGCTGACATCTTCCCCCCACCAGTGCCTAGGTCACCACAGCCACTGTGACAGGAAGATTTGGAGGAGGAACCTTCTTCTGATGTCCCTTTAGGCAGATGTTAGCATGCTCAGTATGCCTTGGCTTTGGCTAAAACACAAGGCATACCACATTCACTAATGCCTTGGCTTTGGCTAAAACACAAGGCATACCACATTCACTGACAACCAAGGGCCCTGGCGGCTGACATCCCCCCAGCAGTGCCTAGGTCACCACAACCTAAGTGAAAGGAAAACTTGCCGGAGGAACCCCCTTCTGATGTCCCTGTATGCAGATGTTAGCATGCTCAGTATGCCCTGGCTATGGCTAGAACACAATGCATAGCACATTCATTGACAACCAAGTTCCATAGGGGCTGACACTCCCCCCCCCCCCACCAGTGCCTAGGTCACCACAGCCACAGTGACAGGAAGACTTGGATTAGGAGCCACCTTCTGATGTCCCTGTTGGCAGATGTTGGCATGCTCAGTATACCTTGGCTTTGGCTAAAAAATAATGCATAGCACATTCCCTGACAACCAAGGGCCCTGGGGGCTGACACCCCCCACACCAGTGCCTAGGTAACCATAGCCACAGTGACACAAAGATCTGGAAGTTGAACCCTCTTCTGATGTCCCTGTAGGCTGACATACCCCTCACCAGTGCCTAGGTGACCACAGCGACAGTGACAGGAAGACTTGGAGGAGGAACTCCCTACTGATGTCCCTGTAGGCAGATGTTGGCATGCTCAGAATGCCTTGGCTTTGGCTAAAACACAATCCATAGCACATTCTCTGACAACCAAGGGCCCTAGTGGCTGACATCCCCCCAGCAGTGCCTAGGTCACCACAGCCACTGTGACAGGAAGACTTGGAGGAGGAACCTCCATCTGATGTCCCTGTAGGCAGATGTTGGCATGCTCAGTATGCCTTGGCTTTGGCTAAAACACAATGCATAGCACATTTACTGACAGCCAAGGGCTCTGGGGGCTGACATCCCCCCACCAGTGCCTAGGTCACTACAGCTACAGTGCCAGGAAGACTTGGAAGAAGAGCCCCCTTATGATATCCCTGTAGGCAAATGCTGGCATGCTCAGTATGCCTTTGCTTTGGCTATAACGCAATGTATAGCACATTCACTGACAACCAAGGACCCTGGGGGCTGACATTCCCCCCAACAGTGCCTTGGTCACCACAGGCACAGAGACAGGAAGACTTGGGGGAGGAACACCCTTATGATGTCCCTGTAGACAGATGTTAGCATGCTCAGTATGCCTTGGCTTTCGATAAAAATAATGCATAATACATTCTCTGAAATCCAAGAGCCCTTAGGGCTGACATCCCACCCACCAGTGCCTAGGTCACCACAGCCACAATGACATTACGTCTTGGAGGAGAAACCCCCTTCTAATGTCCCTGTAGGCAAATGTTGGCATGATCAGTATGCCTTGGCTTTGGCTAAAACACAATGCATAGCACATTCACTGAACCCCAAGGGCCCTGGGGGCTGACATTCCCCCCACTTTGGCCTAGGTCACCACAGCACACAGTGACATGAAGGCTTGGAGGAGGAACCCCCTTCTGATGTCCCTGTAGGCAGATGTTGGCATGCTCAGTATGCCTTGGCTTTGCCTAAAACACAATGCAAAGCACATTCACTGATAACCAAGGGCCCTTGGGGCTGACATCCCCCAACCAGTGTCTAGGTCACCACAGCCACAGTGACAGGAAGACGTGGAGGAGGAACCCCTTTCTGATGTCCCTGTATGCAGATGTTGGCATGCTTAGGTATGCCTTGGCTTTGGCTAAAACACAATGTATAGCACATTCACTGACAACCAAGGGCCCTGGGGGCTGACATTCCCCCCATCAGTGCCATGATCACCACAGCCACATTGACAGGAAGACTTGGAGGAGGAATCCCCTTATGATGTCCCTGTAGGCAGAAGTTGGCATGCTCAGTATGCCATAGCATTGGCTAAAAATAATGCATAGCACATTCATTGACATCCTCCCCACCAGTGCCTAGGTCACCACAGCCACAGTGACATTAAGACTTGGAGGAGGAACCCCCATCTGATGTCCCTGTAGGCAGATGTTGGCATGCTCAGTATGCCTTGGCTTTGCCTAAAACACAATGCATAGCACATTCACTGACAACCAAGGGTGGGCCCTGAGGGCTGACATCCCCCTCACCAGTGCCTAGTTTACCACAGCGACAGTGACAGGAAGACTTGGAGGAGGAACTCCCTTCTGATGTCCCTGTAGGCAGAAGTTGGCATGCTCAGTATGCCTTGGCTTTGGCTAAAATACAATGCATAGCACATTCACTGACAACCAAGGGCCCTAGTGGCTGACATCTTCCCCCCACCAGTGCCTAGGTCACCACAGCCACTGTGACAGGAAGATTTGGAGGAGGAACCCCCTTCTGATGTCCCTGTAGGCAGATTTTGGCATGCACAGTATGCCTTGGCTTTGGCTAAAACACAATGCATAGCACATTCACTTACAACCAAGGGCCCTGGGGGCTGACACCACCCTCAGCAGTGCCTAGGTCACCACAGCCACAGTGACAGGAAGATTTTGAGGAGAAACCCCCTTCTGATGTTCCTGTAGGCAGATGTTGGCATTCTCAGTATGCCTTGGCTTTGGCTAAAACACAATGCATCGCACATTCACTGATAACCAAGGGCCCTGGTGGCTGGCATTCCCCACAAGTGCCTAGGTCACGATAGCCACAGTGACAGGAAGACTTGGAGGATTAACCCCTTTCTGATGTCCCTGTATGCAGATGTTGGCATGCTTAGGTATGCCTTGGCTTTGGCTAAAACACAATGTATAGCACATTCACTGACAACCAAGGGCCCTGGGGGCTGACATCCCCCGCACCAGTGCCTAGGTCAACACAGCCACAGTGACAGGAAGACATGGAGGAAGAACCCCCTTCTGATGTCCCTGTAGGCAGATGTTGGCATGCTCAGTATGCCTTGGCTTTGGCTAAAACGCAATGCTTAGCACATTCACTGACATCCAAGGGTCCTGGGGGCTGACATCCCCCACCAGTGCCTAGGTCACTACAGCCACAGTGCCAGGAAAACTTGGAAGAGGAACCCCCTTCTGATATCCCTGTAGGCAGAGGTTGGCATTCTCAGTATACCTTGGCTTTGGCTAAAACACAATGTATAGCACATTCACTGACAACCAAGGGCCCTGGGGGCTGATATTGCCCCCACCAGTGCCTTGGTCACAACAAGCACAGAGACAGGAGGACTAGGAGGAGGAACCCCTTTATGATGTCCCTGTAGGCAGATGTTGGCATGATCAGTATGCTTTGGCTTTCGCTAAAAATAATGCATAACACATTCTCTGAAAACCAAGGGCCCTTGGGGCTGACATCCCCCCACCAGTGCCTAGGACACCACAGCCACAATGACATTAAGGCTTAGAGGAGGAACCCCCTTCTGATGTCCCTGTAGGCAAATGGTGGCATGCTCAGTATGCCTTGGCTTTGCCTAAAACACAATGAAAAGCACATTCACTGATAACCAATGGCCCTTGGGGCTGACATCCCCCCACCAGTGTCTAGGTCACCACAGCCACAGTGACAGGAAGACTTAGAGGAGGAACCCCTTTCTGATGTCCCTGTACGCAGATGTTGGCATGCTCAGTATGTCTTGACTTTGGCTAAAGTACAATTCATAGCACATTCACTGACAACCAAGGGCCCTGGGGGCTGACATCACCCCACCAGTGCCTAGTTCACCACAACCACAGTGACAGGAAGACTTGGAGAAGGAACCCCTTTTGATATTCCTGTAGGCAGATGTTGGCATGCTCAGTATGCCTTGTGTTTGGCTAAAACACAATGCATACCACATTCACTGACAACCAAGGGCCCTGGGAGCTGGAAATCTACACACCAGTGCCTAGGTCACCACAGGCAGAGTGACAGGAATATTTGGAGGAGGAACCCCCTTCTGATGTCCCTGTAGGCAGATTTTGGCATGCTCAGTATGCCTTGGCTTTGGCTAAAACACAATGCATAGCACATTCACTGATGACCAAGGGCCCTGGGGGCTGACATCCCCCCACCAGTGCCTAGGTCACCACAGCTACAGTGACAGGAAGACTTGGAGGAGGATCCCCCTTCTGATGTCCCTGTAGGCAGATGTTGGCATGCTCAGGTATGCCTTGGCTTTGGCTAAAACACAATGCATAGCACATTCACTGACAACCAAGGGTCCTGGGGGCTGACATTCCCCCCACCAGTGCCTAGGTCACAACAGCCACAGTGACATAAAAACTTGGAGGAGGAACTCCCTTCTGATGTCTCTGTAGGCAGATATTGGCATGCTCAGTATGTCTTGTCTTTGGCTAAAACACAATGCATAGCACATTAACTGACAACCAAGTGCCATAGGGGCTGACATCCCCCCACCTGTGCCTAGGCCACCACAGCCACAGTGACAGGAAGACTTGAATTAGGAGCCACATTCTAATGTTCCTGTAGGCAGATGTTGGCATGCTCAGTATGCCTTGGCTTTGGCTAAAACACAATGCATAGCACATTCACTGACAACCAAAATCCTGGGGCTGACGCCCCCCCACCAGTGCCCAGGTCACCACAGCCACAGTGACAGGAAGGCTTAGAGGAGGATCCCTCTTCTGATGCTCCTGTAGGTAGATGCTGGCATGCTCAGTATACCTTGACTTTGGCTAAAACACGATTCATAGCACATTCCCTGACAACCAGGGTTCCTGGGGGATGACATCACCACCCACCAGTGCCTAGGTCACCACAGCCACAGTGACAGAAAGACTTAGAGAGGAACGCCCTTCTGATGTCCCTGTAGGGAGAAGTTGGCATGCTCAGTATGCCTTGGCTTTGGCTAAAATACAATGCATAGCACATTCACTGACAACCAAGGGCCCAGGGGGCTGACATCCCCCCACCAGTGCCTAGGTCACCACAGCCAAAGTGACAGGAAGACTTGGAAGAGGAACCCACTTCTGATGTCCCTGTAGGAATATGTTGGCATGCTCAGTATGCCTTGGCTTTGGCTAAAACACAATGCATCGCACATTCACTGACAACCAAGGGCCCTGGTGGCTGGCATTCCCCACAAGTGCCTAGGTCACGATAGCCACAGTGACAGGAAGACTTGTAGGAGGAACCCCTTTCTGATGTCCCAGTAGGCAGATGTTAGCATGCTTAGGTATGCCTTGGCTTTGGCTAAAACACAATGTATAGCACATTCACTGACAACCAAGGGCCCTTAGGGTTGACATCCTCCCCACCAGTGCCTAGGTCACCACAGCTACAGTGACATAAAGACTTGGAGGAGGAACCCCCTTCTGATTTCCCTGTAGGCAGATGTTGGCATGCTCAGTATGCCTTGGCTTTGCCTAAAACACAATGCATAGCACATTCACTGACAACCAAGGGTGGGCCCTGAGGGCTGACATCCCCCTCACCAGTGCCTAGTTTACCAAAGCGACAGTGACAGGAAGACTTGGAGGAGGAACTCCCTTCTGATGTCCCTGTAGGCAGAAGTTGGCATGCTCAGTATGCCTTGGCTTTGGCTAAAATACAATGCATAGCACATTCACTGACAACCAAGGGCCCTAGTGGCTGACATCTTCCCCCCACCAGTGCCTAGGTCACCACAGCCACTGTGACAGGAAGATTTGGAGGAGGAACCCCCTTCTGATGTCCCCGTAGGCAGATTTTGGCATGCTCAGTATGCCTTGGCTTTGGCTAAAACACAATGCATAGCACATTCACTGACAGCCAAGCGCCCTGGGCGCTGACATTCCCCGCACCAGTGCCTAGGTCAACACAGCCACAGTGACAGGATGACATGGAGGAAGAACCCCCTTCTTATGTCCCTCTAGGCAGATGTTGGCATGCTCAGTATGCCTTGGCTTTGGCTAAAACGCAATGCTTAGCACATTCACTGACATCCAAGGGTCCTGGGGGCTGACACCCCCCACCAGTGCCTAGGTCACTACAGCCACAGTGCCAGGAAGACTTGGAAGAGGAACCCCCTTCTGATATCCCTGTAGGCAGATGTTGGCATGCTCAGTATACCTTGGCTTTGGCTAAAACACAATGTATAGCACATTCACTGACAACCAATGGCCCTGGGGGCTGACATTGCCCCCACCAGTGCCTTGGTCACAACAAGCACAGAGACAGGAGGACTAGGAGGAGGAACCCCCTTATGATGTCCCTGTAGGCAGATGTTGGCATGATCAGTATGCCTTGGCTTTCGCTAAAAATAATGCATAACACATTCTCTGAAAACCAAGGGCCCTTGGGGCTGACGTCCCCCCACCAGTGCCTAGGACACCACAACCACAATGACATTAAGGCTTGGAGGAGGAACCCCCTTCTGATGTCCCTGTAGGCAAATGGTGGCATGCTCAGTATGCCTTGGCTTTGCCTAAAACACAATGAAAAGCACATTCACTGATAACCAATGGCCCTTGGGGCTGACATCCCCCAACCAGTGTCTAGGCACCACAGCCACAGTGACAGGAAGACTTAGAGGAGGAACCCCTTTCTGATGTCCCTGTACGCAGATGTTGGCATGCTCAGTATGTCTTGGCTTTGGCTAAAGTACAATGCATAGCACATTCAATGACAACCAAGGGCCCTGGGGGCTGACATCACCCCACCAGTGCCTAGGTCACCACAACCACAGTGACAGGAAGACTTGGAGAAGGAACCCCTTTTGATATTCCTGTAGGCAGATGTTGGCATGCTCAGTATGCCTTGTCTTTGGCTAAAACACAATGCATACCACATTCACTGACAACCAAGGGTACTGGGAGCTGGAAATCTACACACCAGTGCATGCCTAGGACACCACAGGCAGAGTGAAAGGAAGATGTGGAGGAGAAACCCCCTTCTGATGTCCCTGTAGGCAGATTTTGACATGCTCAGTATGCCTTGGCTTTGGCTAAAACACAATGCATAGCACATTCACTGATGACCAAGGGCCCTGGGGGCTGACATCCCCCCAAAAGTGCCTAGGTCACCACAGCTACAGTGACAGGAAGACTTAGAGGAGGATCCCCATTCTGATGTCCCTGTAGGCAGATGTTGGCATGCTCAGGTATGCCTTGGCTTTGGCTAAAACACAAAGCATAGCACATTCACTGACAACAAAGGGCCCTGGGGACTGACATTCCCCCCACCAGTGCCTAGGTCACAACAGCCACAGTGACATAAAGACTTGAAGGAGGAACTCCCTTCTGATGTCTCTGTAGGCAGATATTGGCATGCTCAGTATGTCTTGTCTTTGGCTAAAACACAATGCATAGCACATTAACTGACAACCAAGTGCCATAGGGGCTGACATCCCCCCCCCACCTGTGCCTAGGCCACCACAGCCACAGTGACAGGAAGACTTGGATTAGGAGCCACATTCTAATGTCCCTGTAGGCAGATGTTGGCATGCTCAGTATGCCTTGGCTTTGGCTAAAACACAATGCATAGCACATTCACTGACAACCAAAAGCCTGGGGGCTGACACCCCCCCCACCAGTGCCCAGGTCACCACAGCCACAGTGACAGGAAGGCTTAGAGGAGGATCCCCCTTCTGATGTTCCTGTAGGTAGATGTTGGCATGCTCAGTATACCTTGACTTTGGCTAAAACACGATTCATAGCACATTCCCTGACAACCAAAGTCCCTGGGGGATGACACCCCCCACACCAGTGCCTAGGTAACCATAGCCACAGTGACATAAAGATCTGGAAGTTGAACATTCTTCTGATGTCCCTGTAGGTATTTGTTGGCATACTTAGTATGCCTTGGCTTTGGCTAAAACACAATGCATGGCATATTCACTGACAGGCAGGGGCCCTGAGAGCTGACATCACCGCCCACCAGTGCCTAGGTCACCACAGCTACAATGACAGAAAGACTTAGAGAGGAACGCCCTTCTGATGTCCCTGTAGGGAGAAGTTGGCATGCTCAGTATGCCTTGGCTTTGGCTAAAATACAATGCATAGCACATTCACTGACAACCAAGGGCCCATAGGGCTGACATCCCCCCACCAGTGCCTAGGTCACCACAGCCACAGAGACAGGAAGACTTGGAGGAAGAACACCCTTCTGATGTGTCTGTAGGCAGATGTTGGCATGCTCAGTATGCCTTGGCTTTGGCTAAAACACAATGCATAGCACATTCACTGACCTCCAAGGGCCCCAGGGGCTAACATCCCCCCACCACAGCCTAGGTCACCAAAGCCACAGTGACAAGAGGACTTGGATGAGGAACCCCCTTCTGATGTCCCTGTAGGCAGATGTTGGCATGCTCAGTATGCCTTGGCTTTGGCTAAAACACAATGCATAGCACATTCACTGACAACCAAGGGCGTGCCCTGAGGGCTGACATCCCCCTCACCATTGACTAGTTCACCACAGTGACAGTGACAGGAAGACTTGGAGGAAGAACACCCTTCTGATGTGTCTGTAGGAAGATGTTGTCATGCTCAGTATGCCTTGGCTTTGGCTAAAACACAAAGCATAGCACATTCACTGACAACCAAGTGCCCTAGTGGCTGGCATCTTCCCCCGACCAGTGCCTAGGTCACCACAGCCACTGTGACAGGAAGATTTGGAGGAGGAACCCCCTTCTGATGTCCCTGTAGGCAGATTTTGGCATGCTCAGTATGCCTTGGCTTTGGCTAAAATGCAATGTTTAGCACATTCACTGACATCCAAGGCCCCTGGGGGCTGACATCCCCCCACCAGTGCCTAGGTCACCACAGCCACACTGACATGAAGGTTTGGAGGAGGAACTCCCTTCTGATGTCCCTGTAGGCAGATGTTGGCATGCTCAGTATGGCTTGGCTTTGGCTAAAACGCAATGTTTAGCACATTCACTGACATCCAAGGATCCTGGGGGCTGACATCCCCCACCAGTGCCTAGGTCACTACAGCCACAGTGCCAGGAAGACTTGGAAGAGGAACCCCCTTCTGATATCCCTGTAGGCAGATGTTGGCATGCTCATTATGCCTTGGCTTTGGCTAAAACACAATGTATAGCACATTCACTGACAACCAAGGGCCCTGGGAGCTGACATTCCCCCCACCAGTGCCTTGGTCACCACAGGCACAGAGACAGGAAGACTTGGAGGAGGAACCCCCTTATGATGTCCCTGTAGGCAGATGTTGGCATGCTCAGAATGCCTTGGCTTTCGCTAAAAATTATGCATAACACATTCTCTGAAAACCGAGGGCCCTTGGGGCTGACATCCCCCCCACCAGTGCCTAGGTCACCACAGCCACAATGACATTAAGTCTTGGAGGAGGAACCCCCTTCTGATGTCCCTGTAGGCAAATGTTGGCATGCTCAGTATGCCTTGGCTTTGGCTAAAACACAATGCATAGCACATTCACTGAACCCCAAGGGCCCTGGGGGCTGACATCCCCCCACCAGTGCCTAGGTCACCACAGCCACACTGACATGAAGGCTTGGAGGAGGAACTCCCTTCTGATGTCCCTGTAGGCAGATGTTGGCATGCTCAGTATGCCTTGGCTTTGCCTAAAACACAATGAAAAGCACATTGACTGATAACCAAGGGCCCTTGGGGCTGACATCCCCCCACCAGTGACTAGGTCACCACAGACACAGTGACAGGAAGATTTGGAGGAGGAACCCCTTTCTGATGTCCCTGTAGGCAGATGTTGGGATGCTCAGTATGTCTTGGCTTTGGCTAAAACACAGTGCATAGCACATTCGCTGACAACTAAGGGCACTAGGGGCTGAAATCTCCCCCACCAGTTCCTAGGTCACCACAGCCACAGTGACAGGAAGACTTGGAGGAGGAACCCCCTTCTGATGTCTCTGTAGGCAGATATTGGCATGCTCAGTATGGCTTGTCTTTGGCTAAAACACAATGCATAGCACATTCACTGACGACCAAGGGCCCTGGGGGCTGACATCCCCCCACCAGTGCCTAGGTCACCACAGCTACAGTGACAGAAAGACTTGGAGGAGGATCCCCCTTCTGATGTCCCGGTAGGCAGATGTTGGCATGCTCAGGTATACCTTGGCTTTGGCTAAAACACAATGCATAGCACATTCACTGACAACCAAGGGCCCTAGGGGCTGACATTCCCCCACCAGTCCATAGGTCACCACAACCACAGAGACAGGAAGACTTGGAGGAAGAACACCCTTCTGATGTGTCTGTAGGCAGCTGTTGGCATGCTCAGTATGCCTTGGCTTTGGCTAAAACAGAATGCATAGCACATTCACTGACAACCAAGGGTGGACCCTGAGGGCTGACATACCCCTCACCAGTGCATAGTTCACCACAGTGACAGTGACAGGAAGACTTGGAGGAGGAACTCCCTTCAGATGTCCCTGTAGGCAGAAGTTGGCATGCTCAGTATGCCTTGGCTTTGGCTAAAACACAATGCATAGCACATTCACTGACAACCAAGGGCCCTAGTGGCTGACATCTTCCCCCCACCAGTGCCTAGGTCACCACAGCCACTGTGACATTAAGTCTTGGAGGAGGAACCCCCTTCTGATGTCCCTGTAGGCAAATGTTGGCATGCTCAGTTTACCTTGGCTTTGGCTAAAACACAATGCATAGCACATTCATTGAACCCCAAGGGCCCTGGGGGCTGACATCCCCCCACCAGTGCCTAGGTCACCACAGCCACACTGACATGAAGCCTTGGAAGAGGAACTCCCTTCTGATGTCCCTGTAGGCAGATGTTGGCATGCTCAGTATGCCTTGGCTTTGGCTAAAATGCAATGTTTAGCACATTCACTGACATCCAAGGATCCTGGGGGCTGACATCCCCCACCAGTGCCTAGGTCACTACAGCCACAGTGCCAGGAAGACTTGGAAGAGGAACCCCCTTCTGATATCCCTGTAGGCAGATGTTGGCATGCTCAGTATGCCTTGGCTTTGGCTAAAACACAATGTATAGCACATTCACTGACAACCAAGGGCCCTGGGAGCTGACATTCCCCCCACCAGTGCCTTGGTCACCACAGGCACAGAGTCTGGAAGACTTGGAGGAGGAAACCCCTTATGATGTCCCTGTAGGCAGATGTTGGCATGCTCAGAATGCCTTGGCTTTCGCTAAAATGCAATGTTTAGCACATTCACTGAAATCCAAGGGTCCTGGGGGCTGACATCCCCCACCAGTGCCTAGGTCACCACAGCCACAATGACATTAACTCTTGGAGGAGGAACCCCCTTCTGAGGTCCCTGTAGGCAAATGTTGGCATGCTCAGTATGCCTTGACTTTGGCTAAAACACAATGCATAGTACATTCACTGAACCCCAAGGGCCCTGGGGGCTGACAGCCCCCCCACCAGTGCCTAGGTCACCACAGCCACACTGACATGAAGGCTTGGAGGAGGATCTCCCTTCTGATGTCCCTATAGGCAGATGTTGGCATGCTCAGCATGCCTTGGCTTTGCCGAAAACACAATGAAAAGCACATTGACTGATAACCAAGGGCCCGTGTGGCTGACATCCCCCCACCAGTGTCTAGGTCACCACAGCCACAGTGACAGGAAGACTTGGAGGAGGAAAACATTTCTGAAGTCCCTGTAGGCAGATGTTGGGATGCTCTGTATATCTTGGCTTTGGCTAAAACACAATGCATACCACATTCGCTGACAACCATGGGCACTAGGGGCTGAAATCTCCCCCACCAGTGCCTAGGTCACCACAGCCACAGTGACAGGAAGACTTGGAGGAGGAACCCCTTCTGATGTCTCTGTAGGCAGATATTGGCATGCTCAGTATGGCTTGTCTTTGGCTAAAACACAATGCATAGCCCATTCACTGATGACCAAGGGCCCTGGGGGCTGACATCCCCCCACCAGTGCCTATGTCACCACAGCTACAGTGACAGGAAGACTTGGAGAAGGATCCCCCTTCTGATGTCCCGGTAGGCAGATGTTGGCATGCTCGGGTATGCCTTGGCTTTGGCTAAAACACAGTGCATAGCACATTCACTGACAACCAAGGGCCCTGGGGGCTGACATTCCCCCACCAGTGCCTAGGCCACCACAGCCACAGTGACAGGAAGACTTGGATTAGGAGCCACCTTCTAATGTCCCTGTAGGCAGATGTTGGCATGCTCAGTATGCCTTAGCTTTGGCTAAAACACAATGCATAGCACATTCACTGACAACAAAAAGCCTGGAGGCTGACACCCCCCACCAGTGCCCAGGTCAGCACAGCCACAGTGACAGGAAGGCTTAGTGGAGGATCCCCCTTCTGATGTTCCTGTAGGTAGATGTTTGCATGCTCAGTATACCTTGACTTTGGCTAAAACACAATTCATAGCACATTCCCTGACAACCAAGGGCCTTGGGGGCTGACACCCCCCACACCAGTGCCTAGGTAACCATAGCCACAGTGACATAAAGATCTGGAAGTTGAACCTTCTTCTGATGTCCCTGTAGGCATTTGTTGGCATGCTTAGTATGCCTTGGCTTTGGCTAAAACACAATGCACGGCATATTCACTGACAGGCAGGGGCCCTGAGAGCTGACATCACCGCCCACCAGTGCCTAGGTCACCACAGCCACAGTGACAGGAAGACTTAGAGAGGAACCTCCTTCTGATGTCCATGTAGGGAGAATTTGGCATGCTCAGTATGCCTTGGCTTTGGCTAAAATACAATGCATAGCACATTCACTGACAACCAAGGGCCCAGGGGGCTGACATCCCCCCACCAGTGCCTAGGTCACCACAGCCAAAGAGACAGGAAGACTTGGAGGAAGAACCCCCTTCTGATGTGTCTGTAGGCAGATGTTGGCATGCTCAGTATGCCTTGGCTTTGGCTAATACACAATGCATAGCACATTCACTGACCTCCAAGGGCCCCAGGGGCTGACATCCCCCCACCACTGCCTAGGTCACCACAGCCACAGTGACAAGAGGACTTGGATGAGGAACCCCCTTCTGATGTCCCATTAGGCAGATGTTGGCATGCTCAGTATACCTTGGCTTTGGCTCAAACACAATGCATAGCACATTCACTGACAACCAAGGGTGGGCCCTGAGGGCTGACATCCCCCTCACCAGTGCCTAGTTCACCACAGCGACATTGACAGGAAGACTTGGAGGAGGTACCCCCTTCTGATGTCCCTGTAGGCAGAAGTTGGCATGCTCAGTATGCCTTGGCTTTGGCTAAAACACAATGCATAGCACATTCACTGACAACCAAGGGCCCTAGTGTATAGCATCTTCCCCCCACCAGTGCCTAGGTAACCACAGCCACTGTGACATTAAGTCTTGGAGGAGGAACCCCCTTCTGATGTCCCTGTAGGCATTTGTTGGCATGGTTAGTATGCCTTGGCTTTGGCTAAAAAACAATGCATGGCATATTCACTGGCAGGCAGGGGCCCTGAGAGCTGACATCCCCACCAGTGCCTAGGTCAACACAGCCACAGTGACAGGAAGACTTAGAGAGGAACCCCCTTCTGATGTCCCTGTAGGGAGAAGTTGGCATGCTCAGTATGCCTTGGCTAAAATACAATGCATAGCACATTCACTGACAACCAAGGGCCCAGGGGGCTGACATCCCCCCACCAGTGCCTAGGTCACCACAGCCACAGAGACAGGAAGACTTGGAGGAGGAACTCCCTTCTGATGTCCCTGTAGGCAGAAGTTGGCATGCTCAGTATGCCTTGGCTATGGCTAAAACACAATGCATAGCACATTCACTGACAACCAAGGGCCCTAGTGGCTGGCATCTTCCCCCCACCAGTGCCTAGGTCACCACAGCCATGGTGACAGGAAGATTTGGAGGAGGAAACCCCTTATGATGTCCCTGTAGGCAGATTTTGGCATGCTCAGTATGCCTTAGCTTTGGCTAAAACACAATGCATAGCATATTCACTAACAGGCAAGGGCCCTGGGGGCTGACATCCTCCGCACCAGTGCCTAGGTCAACAAAGCCACAGTGACAGGAAGACTTGGAGGAGGAACCCCCTTCTGATGTCCCTGTAGGCAGATGTTGGCATGCTCAGTATGCCTTGGCTTTGGCTAAAATGCAATGTTTAGCACATTCACTGACAACCAAGGGCCCTGGGGCTGACATCCCCCCACCAGTGCCTAGGTCACCACAGCCACAGTGACAGGAAGACTTTGGAGGAACCCTTCTGATGTCCCTGTAGGCAGATGTTGGCATGCTCAGTATGCCTTGGCTTTGGCTAAAACGCAATGCATAGCACATTCACTGATATGCAAGGGCCCTGGGTGCTGACATCCCCCACCAGTGCCTAGGTCACTACAGCCACAGTGTCAGGAAGACTTGGAAGAGGAACCCCCTTCTGATGTCCCTGTAGGCAGATGTTGGCATGCTCAGTATGCCTTGGCTTTGGCTAAAACACAATGTATAGCACATTCACTGACAACCAAGGGCCCTGGGGCTGACATCCCCCACCAGTGTCTAGGTCACCACAGCCACAGTGACAGGAAGACTTGGAGGAGGAACCCCTTTCTGATGTCCCTGTAGGCAGATGTTGGCATGCTCATTATGCCTTGGCTTCAGCTAAAATACAATGCATAGCACATTCACTTACTACCAAGGGCCCAGGGGGCTGACATCACCCCACCAGTGCCAAGGTCACCACAGCCACAGAGACAGGAAGACTTGGGGGAGGAACTCCCTTCTGATGTCCCTGTAGGCAGATGTTGGCATGCTCAGTATGCCTTGGCTTTGGCTAAAACACAATGCATAGCACATTCACTGACAACCAAGGGCTGTGGGGGCTGACATCCCCCCCACCAGTGCCTAGGACACCACAGCCACAGTGACAGGAAGATTTTGAGGGGAAACCCCTTCTGATGTCCCTGTAGGCAGATGTTGGCATGCTCAGTATGCCTTGGCTTTGGCTAAAACAAAATGCATAGCACATTCACTGACAGCCAAGGGCCCTGGGGGCTGACATCCCCCGCACCAGTGCCTAGGTCACCACAGGCAGAGTGACAGGAAGACTTGGAGGAGGAACCCCCTTCTGATGTCCCTCTAGGCAGATGTTGGCATGCTCAGTATGCCTTGGCTTAGGCTAAAACGCAATGCATAGCACATTCACTGATATGCAAGGGCCCTGGGTGCTGACATCCCCACCAGTGCCTAGGTCACCACAGCCACAGTGACAGGAAGACTTGGAGGAGGAACCCTTGATGTCCCTGTAGGCAGATGTTGGCATGCTCAGGAATGCCTTGGCTTTGGGTAAAACACAATGCATAGCACATTCACTGACAACCAAGGGCCCTGGGGCTGACATCCCCCACCAGTGCCTAGGTCACCACAGCCACAGTGACAGGAAGACTTGGAGGAGGAATCCCCTTCTGATGTCCCTGTAGGCAGATGTTGGCATGCTCAGTATGCCTTGGCTTTGGCTAAAACAAAATGCATAGCACATTCACTGACAGCCAAGGGCCCTGGGGGCTGACATCCCCCGCACCAGTGCCTATGTCAACACAGCCACATTGACAGGAAGACTTGGAGGAGGAACCCCCTTCTGATGTCCCTCTAGGCAGATGTTGGCATGCTCAGTATGCCTTGGCTTAGGCTAAAACGCAATGCATAGCACATTCACTGATATGCAAGGGCCCTGGGTGCTGACATCCCCCACCAGTGCCTAGGTCACTACAGCCACAGTGCCAGGAAGATTTGGAGGAGGAAACCCCTTATGATGTCCCTGTAGGCAGATGTTGGCATGCTCAGTATGCCTTGGCTTTGGCTAAAACACAATGCATAGCACATTCACTGAAAACCAAGGGCCCTGGGGGCTGACATCCCCCCACCAGTGCCTAGGTCACCACAGCCATAGTGACAAGAGGACTTGGAGGAGGAACCCCCTTCTGATGTCCCTGTAGGCAGATGTTGGCATGCTCAGTATGCCTTGGCTTTGGCTAAAACACAATGCATAGCACATTCACTGACAAGCAAGGGCCCTAGTGCCTGACATCTTCCCCCCACCAGTGCCTAGGTCACCACAGGCAGAGTGACAGGAAGATTTGGAGGAGGAACCCCCTTCTGATGTCCCTGTAGGCAGATGTTGGCATGCTCAGTATGCCTTGGCTTTGGCTAAAACAAAATGCATAGCACATTCACTGACAGCCAAGGGCCCTGGGGGCTGACATCCCCCGCACCAGTGCCTATGTCAACACAGCCACATTGACAGGAAGACTTGGAGGAGGAACCCCCTTCTGATGTCCCTCTAGGCAGATGTTGGCATGCTCAGTATGCCTTGGCTTAGGCTAAAACGCAATGCATAGCACATTCACTGATATGCAAGGGCCCTGGGTGCTGACATCCCCCACCAGTGCCTAGGTCACTACAGCCACAGTGCCAGGAAGACTTGGAAGAGGAACCCCCTTCTATTATCCCTGTAGGCAGATGTTGGCATGCTCAGGAATGCCTTGGCTTTGGCTAAAACACAATGCATAGCACATTCACTGACAACCAGGGGCCCTGAGGGCTGACATCACCCCCCACCAGTGCTTAGGTCACCACAACCACAGTGACAGGAAGACTTTGAGAGGAACCCCCTTCTGATGTCACTGTAGGCAGATGTTGGCATGCTCAGTATGCCTTGGCTTTGGCTAAAACACATTGCATAGCACATTCACTGATAACCAAGGACCCTGGGGGCTGACATGCCCCCACCAGTGCCTAGGTCATGACAGCCACAGTGACAGGAAGACTTAGAGGAGGAACCCCTTTCTGATGTCCCTGTAGGCAGATTTTGGCATGCTCAGTATGTCTTGACGTTGGCTAAAACACAAATCGTAGCACATTCACTGACAACCAAGGGCCGTGGGGGCTGACATCCCCACCCCAGTGCTCAGGTCACCACAGCCATAGTGACAGGAAGACTTGGAGGAGGAAATGCCTTCTGATGTCCTTGCAGGCAGATGTTGGCATGCTCAGGTATGCCTTGGCATTGGCTAAAACACAATGCATAGCAAATTCACTGACAACCAAGGGCTCTGGGGGCTGACATTCCCCCTACCAGTGCCTTGGTCACCACAGCCACAGTGACAGGAAGACTTGGAGGAGGATCCCTTTCTGATGTCCCTGTAGGCAGATGTTGGCATGCTCAGGTCTGCCTTGGCTTTGGCTAAAACACATTGCACAGCACATTCACTGACAACCAAGGGCCCTGGGGGCTTACATTCCCCCCCACCAGTGCCTTGGTCACCACAGCCACAGTGACAGGAAGACTTGGAGGAGGAATCCCCTGATGATGTCCCTGTAGGCAGATGTTGGAATGCTCAGTATGCCATGGCTTTGGCTAAAAATAATGCATAGCACATTCACTGACAACCAAGGGCCCTTGGGTTTGACACACCCCCCACCAGTGCCTGGGTCACCACACCTACAGAGACACTAAGACTTGGAGGAGTAACCCCCTTCTGACGTCCCTGTAGGCAGATGTTGGCATGCTCAGTATGCCTTGGCTTTGCCTAAAACACAGTGCATAGCACATTCATTGATAACCAAGGGCCCTGGGGGCTGACATCCCCCCACCAGTGTCTAGGTCACCACAGCCACAGTGACAGGAAGACTTTGAGGAGGAACCCCTTTCTGATGTCCCTGTAGGCAGATTTTGGCATGCTCAGTATGCCTTGGCTTTGACTAAAACACAATGCATAGCACATTCACTGACAACCAGTGGCCCTGGGGGCTGGAAATCCCCACCCCAGTGCCTCGGTCACCACAGGCAGAGTGACAGGAAGATTTGGAGCATAACCCCCTTCTGATGTCCCTGTAGGCAGATGTTAGCATGCTCAGTATGCCTTGGCTTTGGCTAAAACACAATGCATATCACATTCGCTGACAATCAAGGGCACTGGGGGCTGAAATCTCCCTCACCAGTGCCTAGGTCACCACAGCCACAGTGACAGGAAGACTTGGAGGAGGAACCCCCTTCTGATGTCTCTGTAGGCAGATATTGGCATGCTCATTATGGCTTGTCTTTGGCTAAAACACAATGCATAGCACATTCACTGACAACCAAGGGCCCTGGGGGCTGACATCCTCCCACCAGTGCCTAGCTCACCACAGCTACAATGACATGAAGACTTGCAGGAGAAACCCCTTTCTGATGTCCCTGTAGGCAGATGTTGGCATGCTCAGTATGTCTTGGCTTTGGCTAAAACACAATGTGTAGCACATTCACTGAAAACCAAGTGCCCTGCGGGCTGACTTCCCCCCACCAGTGCGTAGGTCACCACAGCCGCAGGGACAGGAAGACTTGGAAGAGGAACCAGATGTTGGCATGCTCAGTATGCCTTGGCTTCAGCTAAAACACAATGCATAGCACATTCACTTACAACCAAGGGCCCTACGGGCTAACATCCCCCCACCAGTGCCTAAGTCACAACAGCCACAGTGACAGGAAGACATGACACATTCAGTGACAACCAAGGGCCTTGGGGGCTGACATCCCCCCACCAATGCCTAGGTCACCAGAGCCACAGTGAGATTAAGATTTGGGGGAGGAACCCCTTCTGATGTCCCTGTAGGCAAATGTTGGCATGCTCAGTATGCCTTGGCTTTGGCTAAAACACAATGCATGCCACATTCACTGACAACCAAGGGCCCTGGCGGCTGACACCCCCCCCAGCATTGCCTAGGTCACCACAACCAAAGTGAAAGGAAAACTTGCCGGAGGAACACCCTTCTGATGTCCCTGTACACAGATGTTAGCATGCTCAATATGCCCTGGCTATGGCTAAAACACAATGCATAGCACATTCATTGACAACCAATTGCCATAGGGGCTGACACCCCCCACCATTGCCTAGGTCACCACAGCCACAGTGACAGGAAGACATGGATTAGGAGCCACCTTCTGATGTCCCTGTAGGCAGATGTTGGCATGCTCAGTATACCTTGGTTTTGGCTAAAACACAATGCATAGCACATTCCCTGACAACCAAGGGCCCTGGGGGCTGACACCCCCACACCAGTGCCTAGGTAACCATAGCAACAGTGACAAAGATATGGAAGTTGAACCCTCTTCTGATGTCCCTGTAGGCTGACATCCCCCTCACCATTGCCTAGGTGACCACAGCAACAGTGACAGGAAGACTTGGAGGAAACTCCCTTCTGATGTCCCTGTAGGCAGATGTTGGCATGCTCAGTATGCCTTGGCTTTGGCTAAAACACAATGCATAGCACATTCACTGACAACCAAGGGCCCTAGTGGCTGACATCCCCCCCACCAGTGCCTAGGTCACCACAGCCACAATGACATTACGTCTTGGAGGAGGAACCCCCTTCTAATGTCCCTGTAGGCAAATGTTGGCATGCTCAGTATGCCTTGGCTTTGGCTAAAACACAATGCATAGCACATTCACTAAACCCCAAGGGCCCTGGGGGCTGGCATCCCCCCCACTTGGGCCTAGGTCACCCCAGCCACAGTGACATGAAGGCTTGGAGGAGGAACCCCTTCTGATGTCCCTGTAGGCAGATGTTGGCATGCTCAGTATGCCTTGGCTTTGCCTAAAACACAATGCAAAACACATTCGCTGATAATCAAGGGCCCTTGGGGCTGACATCCCCCCACCAGTGTCTAGGTCACCCCAGACACAGTGACAGGAAGACGTGGAGCAGGAACCCCTTTCTGATGTCCCTGTAGGCAGATGTTGGCATGCTCAGTAGGTCTTGGCTTTGGCTAAAACAGAATGCATAGCACATTCACTTACAACCAAGGGCCCTAGGGGCTGACATCCCCCACACAAGTGCCTAGTTCACCACAGCCAAAGTGACAGGAAGACTTGGAAGAGGAACCCACTTCTGATGTCCCTGTAGGCATATGTTGGCATGCTCAGTATGCCTTGGCTTTGGCTAAAACACAGTGCATAGCATATTCACTGACAACCAAGAGCTCTGGGGGCTGACACCTCCCCCACCAGTGCCTAGGTCACCACAGCCACAGTGACAGGAAGATTTTGTGGAGGATCCCCCGTCTGATGTTCCTGTAGGCAGAAGTTGGCATTCTCAGTATGCCTTGGTTTTGGTTAAAACACAATGCATCGCACATTCACTGATAACCAAGGGCCCTGGTGGTTGACATTCCCCACAAGTGCCTAGGTCACAATAGCCACAGTGACAGGAAGACATGGAGGAGGAACCCCTTTCTGATGTCCCTGTAGGCAGATGTTGGCATGCTCAGATATGCCTTGGCTTTGGCTAAAACACAATGTATAGCACATTCACTGACAACCAAGGGCCCTGGGCACTGAAAATCCCCCTCCAGTGCCAAGGTCACCACAGCCACAGTGACAGGAAGATTTGGATGAGGAACCTGCTGCTGATGTCCCTGTAGGCAGATGTTGGCATGCTCAGTATGTCTTGGCTTTGGCTAAAACACAATGCATAGCACATTTGCTGACAACCAATGGCAGTGGGGGCTAAAATCTCCACCACCAGTGCCTAGATCACCACAGCCACAGTGGCAGGAAGAACTTGGAGGAGGATTCCCCTTCTGATGTCCCTGTAGGCAAATGTTGGCATGCTCAGGTATGCATTGGCTTTGGCTAAAACACAATGCATAGCACTTTCACTGACAACCAAGGGCCCTGGGGTCTGACATTCCCCCCAACAGTGCCTAGGTCACCAAAGCCGCAGTGACATTTAGACCTGGAGGATGAACCCCCATCTAATGTCCCTGTAGGCAAATGTTGGCATGCTCAGTATGCCTTGGCTTTGGCTAAAACACAATGCATAGCACATTCACTGACAAGCAATGGCCCTGGGGGCTGACATCCCCCCAACAGTGTCCACGTCACCACAGCCAAAGTGACAGGAAAACATGGCAGAAGAACCCCCTTCAGATGTCCCTGTACACAGATGTTAGCATGCTCAGTATTCCTTGGCTTTGGCTAAAACACAATGCATAGAACATTCCCTGACAACCAAGGGTGGGCCCTGGGGGATGACAACCCCACACCAGTGCCTAGGTGACCACAGCCACAGTTACACAAAGACCAGAATGTTGAACCCCATTCTGATGTCCCTGTAGGCATTTGTTGGCATGCTCAGTATGCCTTGGCTTTGGCTAAAACATAATGCATATCATATTCACTGACAGCCTGGGGCCCTGGGGACTGACATTCCCCCCACCAATGCCTTGGTCACCACAGACACATTGACAGGAAGACTTGGAGGAGGAATCCTCTTATGATGTCCCAGTAGGCAGAAGTTGGCATGCTCAGTATGCCATGGCATTGGCTAAAAATAATGCATAGCACATTCACTGACAACCAAGGGCCCTTGGGGTTGACATCCCCCCCACTAGTGCCTAGGACACCACAGCCACAGTGACACTAAGACTTGGAGGAGGAATCCCCTTCTGATGTCCCTGTAGGCAGATGTTGGCATGCTCAGTATACCTTGGCTTTGCCTAAAACACAATGCATAGCACATTCTTTGATGACCAAGGGCCCTGGGGGCTGACCCCCCCAGTGCCTAGGTTACCGCAGCCACAGTGACAGGAAGACTTGGAGGAGGAACCCCTTTTTGATGTCCCTGTAGGCAGATGTCGGCATGCTCAGTATGTCTTGGCTTTGACTGAAACATAATTCATTGCACATTCACTGGCAACTAAGTGTCCTGCGGGCTGATATCCCGCCACCAGTGCGTAGGTCACCATAGCCACAGTGACAGGAAGACTTGGAAAAGGAAACCCCTTCTGATGTCCCTGTTGGCAGATGGTGGCATGCTCAGTATGCCTTGGCTTCGGCTAAAACACAATGCATAGCACATTCACTTACAACCAAGGGCCCTAGGGGATGACATCCCCCCCACCAGTGCCTAGGTCACAACAGCAAGACTGACAGGAAGATTTGGAGAAGGAACCCCTTCTGATGTTCCTGTAGGCAGATGTTGGCATGCTCAGTATGCTTTGCCTTTGGCTAAAACACAATGCATAGCACGTTCTCTGACAACCAAAGGCACTGGGGACTGACATCCCCCACACCAGTGCCTAGGTCACAACAGCCACAGTGACAGGAAGACTTGGAAAAGCAACCCATTTCTGATGTCACTGTAGGCAGATGTTGGCATGCTCAGTATGCCTTATCTTCGGCTAAAACACGATGCATAGCACATTCACTTACAACCAAGGACCCTAGGAGCTGACATCCCCCCGTCCAGTGGCTAGGTCACAACAGCCACAGTGACAGGAAGACCTGGAAAAGGAACCCTTTTCTGATGTCCCTGTAGGCAGATGTTGGCATGGTCAGTATGCCTTGGCTTTGGCTAAAACACAATGCATAGCACATTTGCTGACAACCAATGGCAGTGGGGGCTAAAATCTCCACCACCAGTGCCTAGATCACCACAGCCACAGTGGCAGGAAGAACTTGGAGGAGGATTCCCCTTCTGATGTCCCTGTAGGCAAATGTTGGCATGCTCAGGTATGCATTGGCTTTGGCTAAAACACAATGCATAGCACTTTCACTGACAACCAAGGGCCCTGGGGTCTGACATTCCCCCCAACAGTGCCTAGGTCACCAAAGCCGCAGTGACATTTAGACCTGGAGGATGAACCCCCATCTAATGTCCCTGTAGGCAAATGTTGGCATGCTCAGTATGCCTTGGCTTTGGCTAAAACACAATGCATAGCACATTCACTGACAAGCAATGGCCCTGGGGGCTGACATCCCCCCAACAGTGTCCACGTCACCACAGCCAAAGTGACAGGAAAACATGGCGGAAGAACCCCCTTCAGATGTCCCTGTACACAGATGTTAGCATGCTCAGTATTCCTTGGCTTTGGCTAGAACACAATGCATAGAACATTCCCTGACAACCAAGGGTGGGCCCTGGGGGATGACAACCCCACACCAGTGCCTAGGTGACCACAGCCACAGTTACACAAAGACCAGAATGTTGAACCCCATTCTGATGTCCCTGTAGGCATTTGTTGGCATGCTCAGTATGCCTTGGCTTTGGCTAAAACATAATGCATATCATATTCACTGACAGCCTGGGGCCCTGAGGGCTGGCATCACCCTCCCACCAGTGCCTAGGTTACCACAACCACAGTGACAGGAAGACTTAGAGAGGAACCCCTTTCTGATGTCCCTGTAGGCAGATGTTGCCATGCTCAGTATGTCTTGGCTTTGGCTAAAACACAAATCGTAGCACATTCACTGACAACCAAGTGCCCTGAGGGCTGACATCCCCCCACCAATGCTCAGGTCACCACAGCCACAGTGACAGGAAGTCTTGGAGGAGGAAATGCCTTCTGATGTCCTTGCAGGCAGATGTTGGCATGCTCATGTATGCCTTGGCTTTGGCTAAAACACAATGCATAGCACATTCACCGAAAACCAACGGCCCTGGGGGCTGACATTCCCCTCACAAGTGCCTTGGTCACCACAGCCAAAGCGACATGTAGACTTGGAGGAGGAACCCCTTTCTGATGTCCCTGTAGGCAGATGTTGGCATGCTCAGGTATGCCTTGGCTTTGGCTAAAACACAATGTACAGCACATTCACTGACAACCAAGGGCCCTGGGGGCTGACATTCCCCCCACCAGTGCCTTGGTCACCACAGCCACAGTGACAGGAAGACTTGGAGGAGGAATCCCCTGATGATGTCCTTGTAGGCAGATGTTGGCATGGTCAGTATGCCATGGCTTTGGCTAAAAATAATGCATAGCACATTCAATGACAACCAAGGGCCCTTGGGGTTGACATCCCCCCCACCAGTGCCAGGGTCACCACAGCTACAGAGACACTAAGACTTGGAGGAGTAATCCCTCTCTAATGTTCCTGTGGGCAGAAGATAGCATGCTCAGTATGCCTTGGCTTTGGCTAAAACACAATGCATGACACATTCAGTGACAACCAAGGGCCCTGGGGTGTGACATCCCCCACACCAGTGCCTAGGTCACCACAGCCACAGTGACAGAAAGACTTGGCAGAGGAACCCACTTATGATGTCCCTGTAGGCATATGTTGGCATGCTCAGTATGCCTTGGCTTTGGCTAAAACACAATGCGTAGCAAATTTACTGACAACCAAGGGCCCTGGGGGCTGAAAATCCCCCCACCGGTGCCTAGGTCACCACAGCCTCAGTGACAGGTAGATTTGGAGTAGGAACCCCCTGCTGATGTCCCTGTAGGCAGATGTTGGCATGCTCAGTATGCCTTGGCTTTGGCTAAAACACAATGCATAACACATTCAATGACAACCAAGGGCACTTGGGGCTAAAATCTCCACCACCAGTGCCTAGGTCTCCAAAGCCAGAGTGACAGACTTGTAGGAGGAACCCCCTTCTGATGTCTCTGTAGGCAGATGTTGGCATGCTCAGTATGCCTTGTCTTGGGCTAAAACACAATGCATAGCACATTCACTGACAACCAAAGGCCCTGGGGGCTGACATTCCCCCCACCAGTGCCTTAGTCACCACAGGCACAGAGACAGGAAGACTTGGAGGAGGAACCCCTTTCTGATGTCCCTGTAAGCAGATGTTGGGATGCTCAGTATGTCTTGGCTTTGGCTAAAACACAATGCGTAGCACATTCACTGACAACCAAGTGCCGTGTGGGATGATATCCCTCCACCAGTGCGTAGGTCACCACAGCCACAGTGAAAGGAAGACTTGGAAGAGGAACCACTTTCTGATGTCGCTGTAGGCAGATGTTGGCATGCTCAGTATGCCTTGGCTTCAGCTAAAACACAATGCATAGCACATTCACTAACAACCAAGAGCCCTAGGGGCTGACAACCCCCCCACCACTGCCTAGGTCACCACAGCCACAGTGACATGAAGACATGGAGGATGATCCCCCTTCTGATGTCCCTGTAGGCAGATGTTGGCATACTCAGGTATGCACTGGATTTGTCAAAAACACAATGCATAGAACTTTCACTGACAACCAAGGGCCGTGGGGGCTGACATCCCCCAGCAGTGTCCAGGTCACCACAGCCAAAGTGACAGGAAAACTTGACGAAGGAACCCCCTTCTGATGTCCCTGTACACAGATGGTAACATGCTCAGTATTCCTTGGCTTTGGCTACAACACAATGCATAGCATATTCCCTGACAACCAAAGGCCCTGGGGGCTAACACCCCCCACACCAGTGCCTAGGTAACCACAGCCACAGTGACACAAAGACCTGAAAGTTGAACCCCTTTCTGATGTCCCTGTAGGCATTTGTTGGCATGCTCAGTATGCCTTGGCTTTGGCTAACACATAATACATAGCATATTTAATGACAGCCAGGGGCCCTGAGGGCTGACATCACTCCCCACCAGTGCCTAGGTCACCACAACCACAGTGACAGGAAGACTTAGAGGGGACCCCCCTTCTGACTTCACTGTATGCAGATGTTGGCATGCTCATTATGCCTTGGCTTTGGCTAAAACACAATGTATAGCACATTCACTGACAACCAAGGGCCCTGGGGACTGACATTCCCCCCACCAGTGCCTTGGTCACCACAGGCACAGAGACAGGAAGACTTGGAGGAGGAACCCCCTTATGATGTCCCTGTAGGCAGATGTTGGCATGCTCAGTATGCCTTGGCTTTCGCTAAAGATAATGCATAACACATTCTATGAAAATGAAAGGCCCTTGGGGCTGACATCCCCCCCACCAGTGCCTAGGTCACCACAGCCACATTGACATTAAGACTTGGAGGAGGAACCCCCTTCTGATGTCCCTGTACGCAAATGTTGGCATGCTCAATATGCATTGGCTTTGGCTAAAACACAATCCATAGCACATTCACTGAACCCCAAGGGCCCTGGGGGCTGACATCCCCCCATCAGTGCCTAGGTCACCACAGCCACAGTGACATGAAGGCTTGGAGGAGGAACTCCCTTCTGATGTCCCTGTAGGCAGATGTTGGCATGCTCAGTATGCCTCGGCTTTGCCTAAAACACAATGAAAAGCACATTCACTGATAACCAAGGGCCCTTGGGGCTGACATCCCCCCACCAGTGTCTAGGTCACCACAGCCACAGTGACAGGAAGACTTGGAGGAAGAACACCTTTCTGATGTCCCTGTAGGCAGATGTTGGGATGCTCAGTATGTCTTGGCTTTGGCTAAAACACAATGCGTAGCACATTCACTGACAACCAAGTTCCCTGTGGGCTGACATCCCCCCACCAGTGCGTAGGTCACCACAGCCCAGTGAAAGGAAGACTTCGAATAGGAACCACTTTCTGATGTCCCTCTAGGCAGATGTTGGCATGCTCAGTATGCCTTGGCTTTGGCTAAAACACAATGCATAGCACATTCACTTACAATCAAGGGCCCTAGGGGCTGACAACCCCCCCCCACCACTGCCTAGGTCACCACAGCCACAGTGACATGAAGACATGGAGGAGGATCCCCATTCTGATGTCCCTGTAAGCAGATTTTGGCATGCTCAGGTATGCCTTGGATTTCACAAAAACACAATGCATAGCACTTTCACTGACAACCAAGGGCCGTGGGGGCTGACATCCCCCCAGCAGTGTCCAGGTCACTACAGCCAAAGTGACAGGAAAGTTTGACGGAGGAACCCCCTTCTGATGTCCCTGTACACAGATGTTAACATGCTCAGTATTCCTTGGCTTTGGCTAAAACACAATGCATAGCACATTCCCTGACAACCAAGGGCCCTGGGGGCTAACACTCCCCACACCACTGCCTAGGTAACCACAGCCACAGTGACACAAAGACCTGAAAGTTGAACCCCTTTCTGATGTCCCTGTAGGCATTTGTTGGCATGCTCAGTATGCCTTGGCTTTGGCTAAAATGTAATACATAGCATATTCACTGACAGCCAGGGGCCCTGAGGGCTGACATCAGCCCCCACCAGTGCCTAGGTCACCACAACCACAGTGACAGGAAGACTTAGAGGAGGAACCCCTTTCTGATGTCCCTGTAGGCAGATGTTGGCATGCTCAGTATGTCTTGGCTTTGGCTAAAACACAAATCATAGCACATTCACTGACAACCAAGGGCCCTGGGGGCTGACATCCCCCACCAGTGCTCAGGTCTGCACAGCCACAGTGACAGGAAGACTTGGAGGAGGAAATACCTTCTGATGTCCTTGCAGGCAGATGTTGGCATGCTCATGTATGCCTTGGCTTTGGCTAAAATAAAATGCATAGCACATTCACTGACAACCAAGGGCCCTGAGGGCTGACATTCCCCTCACCAGTGCCTAATTCACAACAGCCACAGTGACATTAAGACTTGGATGAGGAACCCCCTTCTGATTTCCCTGTAGGCAAATGTTGACATGCTCAGTATGCCTTGGCTATGGCTAAAACACAATGCATAGCACATTCACTGACGACCAAGGGCCCTGGGGCTAACATGCCCCCACCAGTGCCTAGGTCACCACAGCCACAGTGACAGGAAGTCTTGGAGGAGGATCCCCCTTCTGATGTCCCTGTATGCAAATGTTGGCATGCTCAGTATGCCTTGGCTTTGGCTAAAACACAATGCATAGCACATTCACTGACAGCCAAGGGCCTGTGGGCTGACATCCCCCCACCAGTGCCTTGGTTACCACAGCCACAGTGACAGGAAGTCTTGGAGGAGGATCCCCCTTCTGATGTCCTGTAGGCAGATGTTGGCATGCTCAGTATGCCTTGGCTTTGGCTAAAACACAATGCATAGCACATTCACTGACCTCCAAGGGCCCCAGGGGCTGACATCCCCCCACCACTGCCTAGGTTACCACAGCCACAGTGACAAGAGGACTTGGCTGAGGAACCCCCTTCTGATGTCCCTGTAGGCAGATGTTGACATGCTCAGTATGCCATGGCTTTGGCTAAAAATAATGCATAGCACATTCACTGACAACCAAGGGCTCTTGGGGTTGACCCCCCCACCAGTGCCTGGGTCACCACAGCTATAGAGACACTAAGACTTGGAGGAGGAACCCCCTTCTGATGTCGCTGTAGTCAGATGTTGACATGCTCAGTATGCCATGGCTTTGGCTAAAAATAATGCATAGCACATTCACTGACAACCAAGGGCTCTTGGGGTTGACCCCCCCACCAGTGCCTGGGTCACCACAGCTATAGAGACACTAAGACTTGGAGGAGGAACCCCCTTCTGATGTCGCTGTAGTCAGATGTTGACATGCTCAGTATGCATTGGCTTTGCCTAAAACACAGTGCATAGCACATTCATTGATAACCAAGGGCCCTGGGGGCTGACATCCCCCCACCAGTGCCTAGGTCACCGCAGCCAAAGTGACAGGAAGACTTGGAGGGGGATCTCCCTTCTGATGTCACTGTAGGCAGATGTTGGCATGCTCAGGTATGCCTTGGCTTTGGCTAAAACACAATGCATAGCACATTCACTGACAACCAAGGGCCCTGAGGGCTGACATTCCCCTCACCAGTGCCTAATTCACAACAGCCACAGTGACATTAAGACTTGGATGAGGAACCCCCTTCTGATTTCCCTGTAGGCAAATGTTGACATGCTCAGTATGCCTTGGCTATGGCTAAAACACAATGCATAGCACATTCACTGACAATCAAGGGCCCTGGGGCTGACATGCCCCCACCATTGCCTAGGTCACCACAGCCACAGTGACAGGAAGTCTTGGAGGAGGATCCCCCTTCTGATGTCCCTATATGCAAATGTTGTCATGCTCAGTATGCCTTGGCTTTGGCTAAAACACAATGCATAGCACATTCACTGACAGCCAAGGGCCTGTGGGCTGACATACCCCAACAGTGCCTTGGTCACCACAGCCACAGTGACAGGAAGTCTTGGAGGAGGATCCCCCTTCTGATGTCCCTGTAGGCAGATGTTGGCATGCTCAGGTATGCCTTGTCTTTGGCTAAAACACAATGCATAGCACATTCACTGACAACCAAGGGCCCTGGGGGCTGACGTTCCCCCCACCAGTGCCTAGGTCACAACAGCCACAGTGACATTAAGACTTGGATGAGGAACACCCTTCTGATGTCCCTGTAGGCAAATGTTGACATGCTCAGTATGCCTTGGCTTTGGCTAAAACACAATGCATAGCACATTCACTGACAACCAAGGGCCCTGGGGGCTGACATCCCCCCACCAGTGCCTAGGTCACAAAAGCCACAGTGACATTAAGACTTGGATGAGGAATCTCCTTCTGATGTCCCAGTAGGCAAATGTTGACATGCTCAGTATGCCTTGGCTTTAGCTAAAACACAATGCATAGCACATTCACTGACAACCAAGGGCCCTGGGGGCTGACATCCCCCCGAGCAGTGCCTAGGTCACCACAGCCAAATTGACAGGAAAACTTGCCGGAGGAACCCCCTTCTGATGTCCCTGTACGCAGATGTTAGCATGCTCAGTATGCCCTGTCTATGGCTAAAATACAATGCATAGCACATTCACTGACAACCAAGTGCCATAGGGGCTGACAACCCCCCCACCAGTGCCTAGGTCACCACAGCCACAGTGACAGGAAGGCTTAGAGGAGGAACCCCCTTCTGATGTTCCTGTAGGCAGATGTTAACACGCTCAGTATACCTTGGCTTTGGCTAAAACATAATGCATAGCACATTCCCTGACAACCAAGGGCCCTGGGGGCTGACCCCCCCCACACCTGTGCCTAGGTAACCATAGCCACATTGACACAAAGATCTGGAAGTTGAACCTTCTTCTAATGTCCCTGTTGACATTTGTTGGCATGCTTAGTATGCCTTCACTTTGGCTAAAACACAATGCATAGTATATTCACTGACAGCCAGGGGCCCTGAGGGCTGACATCACTCACCACCAGTGCCTAGGTCAACACAGCCACAGTGACAGGAAGACTTGGAGGAGGAACCCCCTTCTGATGTCCCTGTAGGCAGATGTTGGCATGCTCAGTATGTCTTGGCTTTGGCTAAAACACAATGCATAGCACATTCACTGACCTCCAAGGGCCCCAGGAGCTGACATCCCCCACCACTGCCTAGGTCACCACAGCCACAGTGACAAGAGGACTTGGAGGAGGAACCCCCTTCTGATGTCTCTGTAGGCAGATGTTGCCATGCTCAGTATGCCTTGGCTTTGGCTAAAACACAATGCATAGCACATTCACTGACAACCAAGGGTGGGCCCTGAGGGCTGACATCCCCCTCACCAGTGCCTAGGTCACCACAGCGAAAGTGACAGGAAGACTTGGAGGAGGAACTCCCTAATGATGTCCCTGTAGGCAGATGTTGGCATGCTCAATATGCCTTGGCTTTGGCTAAAACACAATGCATAGCACATTCACTGACAACCAAAGGCCCTAGTGGCTGACATCCCCACCACCAGTGCCTAGGTCACCACAGCCACTGTGACAGGAAGACTTGGAGGAGGAACCCCCTTCTGATGTCCCTGTAGGCAGATGTTGGCATGCTCAGTATGCCTTGGCTTTGGCAAAAACGCAATGCATAGCACATTCACTGACAACCAAGGGCCCTGGGGGCTGACATCCCCCACCAGTGCCTAGGTCAGTACAGCCACAGTGCCAGGAAGACTTGAAGGAGGAACCCCCTTCTGATGTCCCTGTAGGCAGATGTTGGCATGCTCAGTATGCCTTGGCTTTGGCTAAATAGCCATGTATAGCAATTCACTGACAACCAAGGGCCCTGGGGACTGACATTCCCCCCACCAGTGCCTTGGTCACCACAGGCACAGAGACAGGAAGACTTGGAGGAGGAACCCCCTTATGATGTCCCTGTAGGTAGATGTTGGCATGCTCAATATGCCTTGGCTTTCGCTAAAAATAATGCATAATACATTCTCTGGAAACCAAGGGCCCTTGCGGCTGACATCCCCCCCACCAGTGCCTAGGTCACCATAGCCACAATGACATTAAGACTTGGAGGAGGAACCCCCTTCTGATGCCCCTGTAGTCAAATGTTGGCATGCTCAGTATGCCTTGGCTTTGGCTAAAACACAATGCATAGCACATTCACTGAACCCCAAGGGCCCTGGGGCCTGACATCCCCCCCCCACCAGTGCCTAGGTCACCACAGCCACAGTGACATGAAGGCTTGGAGAAGGAACCCCCTTCTGATGTCCCTGTAGGCAGATGTTGGCATACTCAGTATGCCTTGGCTTTGCCTAAAACACAATGCAAAGCACATTCACTGATAACCAAGGGCCCTTGGGGCTGACATCCTCCCACCAGTGTCTACTTCACCACAGCCACAGTGACATGAAGGCTTGGAGAAGGAACCCCCTTCTGATGTCCCTGTAGGCAGATGTTGGCATACTCAGTATGTCTTGGCTTTGGCTAAAACACAATGCGTAGCACATTCATTGACAACCAAGGGCCCTGCGGGCTGACATCCCCCCACCAGTGCATAGGTCACCACAGCCACAGTGGCAGGAAGACTTGGAAGAGGAACCCCTTTCTGATGTCCCTGTAGGCAGATGTTGGCATGCTCAGTGTGCCTTGATTTTGGATAAAACATAATGCATAGCACATTCACTTACAACCATGAGCCCTAGGGGCTGACATCCCCCCCCCCCCAGTGCCTAGGTCACCACAGCTACAGTGACAGGAACACCTGGAGGAGGAACCCCCTGCTAATGTCCCTGTAGGCAGATGTTGGCATGCTCAGTATGCCTTGGCTTTGGCTAAAGTACAATGCATAGCACATTCACTGACAACCAAGGGCCCTGGGCGCTGACATACCCCCACCACAGTAAGCTGCCTATCGGGCACTAGAATCTGCCACATAACACAAGCACTCGGGTCACTCCACGGCAAGTACAAATATGACACAGTCATTGTCCATGCTGGTGTGAACGACCTGAGACGTACCTCCCTGGACTACATGAAAGAGACATAGAGGAGCTCTCTGATTATGTAGCCCAGGCAGGTATGACCCTAACCCTGAGCAGTATCCTTCCTTCACCAAGAATGATGCCACAATATAGAGGCAAGATGATCAGCTTTAACAATTGGCTTAATGTCTGGTGTCATTCAAAGGGGATCCAGTGTCTGTCTGCCTGGGATGACATGCTTGACAAGCCACGCTGCTTAAGGGACGGCTTGCACCTGTCACCCTGGGATTCTGGATATTGGCTAAGGCTCTTGCCACCCCATAGTGCCTTTTAGGCAAGGCTCAAATTCTAAACCTACCACCCTAGAAAACAAAAATGGGAAGAAACTGAGGGTAATGCTGCTCAATGACAGAAGTCTAAATCTCAAAATGCACGCACTCGAGGCCCTTCTCAGTATGGAGAACATCGATGTCTGTGCTGTAACTGAAACCTGGTTCAAGGCTCCTGAGAGCACCCTGACACTATTAGGTTTTACCTCATATCATGCGTTCTGGCCCCAAAACCCAGACCACACCACAAAAGGAGGGGGTGTATCCATATTCATAAAGGATACCCACACCTCCAGGTTGGTGGCAATGCACGAAGCTTCAGAAACCATCCAGTTGCAACTAACCATAGCCAAACTGCTCTACAAATTGTAGCATGCTACAGGCCACCCTCTCAAACTCAGGAACCCCACACAGCCTTCCTGAAGACACTGGAGGGTATAAATGTATCTCCAAACACCATCATATTGGGTGACTTCAACTACCCAAATATAGACTGGGAACATTACTCAAGCCCTAACTTTCTAGACCAACGGTTCCTGGAGTTCATAAATTCAAATGCCATGGAACAGCTAGTCACTGTTCCCATGAGAGGAGAAAATATACTAGATCTCATTATCACAAACATGGGGACAAAATGCTCCACACCGGAAGTATATCCCTCATTGGTGAGATCTGATCATAAACTAATCTCACTGGAAATCCACATCCTGCCCCCACCCCAAACAAAAAGACCACAGTGAAGAACTTCTCTAAAGCAAACTTCACACTACTCAAGACTGGTGTGGTATCCTTCAAGGCCCCTGAGACAGTGGAAACCACAACCCAAGTTCTGGAAGCCCTTACAAATGCCTTCTATGAACACCTCCAGGACTGCATGGATCAGGCAATCCCAAATAAAACCAAGACTCTTTCCACAAAGGGCAAACGTCCAGTCTGGTGGACCCCAGCCATTAACAAACTTTACAATAAGAGGAGAAAGCTATTACATGATAGAACAAAATCCATAAAAGGGAAGTCACCCCTGATCATTATTAGTAAAAAAATACAAGCACTCATAAAATCAACTAAGGCCAATTTTGAGAGAAAAATTGCCATGGATTCAAAGGACAATCATAAGGCCTTTTTCAGCTATGTTAGGAACCTGGGTGGAAACTCCCAGATATGCTCAGAATTAGTCCAAAATGATACAAAAATCACTGAACACACAGACGTTGCCAACATACTGGCAGACAGGTTCAGTGCAAACTTCACCCCCCTCTCCCCCCCTAAAGGAGAGAACTATCCCAGCGGAGTGTAGCCTCCCAGACATCTCAAATGCGCAGGTGAAAGCTGCTCTCTCTAAAGATAAAAACATAGCATCAATGGGACCGGATGGTGTCCCCAGCTGTGTGCTACACGAGCTAAATGAGGAATTAAACCCGCACATAAGGCAGCTGTTTAATCTCAGCCTTACCACAGGATACGTGCCCAAGGAGTGGCGTACGGCAACTGTGGTCCCACTCCACAAAGGCGGTGCCTGTACAGACCCTGGTAATTACCGCCCCATAAGCTTAACAAGTCTAGTCTGCAAAGCTATGGAGAGGATCATAATGGAGCTCATAAACAAAGATATAGGGGACTTTCAGACATTGGACCTGACCCAGTTTGGCTTTGTCAAGAGAAGATCATGCCTTTTGAACTTGGTTGACTTCTTCAAAACAGTCACCAAGGCCATTGATGAGGGAAAGGCAGTCCATACAGCCTACCTTGACCTTGCAAGGCTTTGACACAATACCCCACTTGGGTATTGTAGAAAAACTTACCAGCTTAAATGTAAACCCATATGTCACAAGATGGGTTGCAAACTGGCTTAAGGACAGAACCCACAGAGTTAGAGTTGCTGGCGCCATGTCAGACTCCAAGCCGGTCACAAGTGGTGTCCCACAGGGCTCGGTCCTTGGCCCCCTATTGTTTGGCATCTACTTCTCAGAAGTACAGGCCAACATGGGAGGACTTTGGCTGACAAAGTTTGCAGACAACTGCAAACTGGGCGCCATAGTGGAAAGTGCATCGGACACGGATATCCTTCAGAAGGGACTCAAGGAAACAGATAGCTGGTGCCAGAGCCATGGCCCGAAGTTAAACACCAAAAAATGTATAGTCATACCCTTTGGGAAAAACAAGGTAACCCCAAGCTACCATATAGGTGGCAATCCACTAAGCACAGAAGAGGTTAAGAGGGACCTGGGGACCCAGGTTGACAGTGGCCTTTCTTTTGACACTCACGTTGCTAAAGTGGTTAGAAAGACCTTCTACATTGCCCACCTGATCATGAAGGGATTCACATCCAGATCTAGTGAGGTCATTGTTCCCCTGTACTCTTCACTTATCAGACCAATGATTGAGTACAATGCCCCATTCGGGATGTATCTCGCCCGACATCTGCAGCAATTGGAGAGACCCCAAAAGTTTCTCACCAAAAGGATAAAGGGACTCCAAAATCTGTCATATGCTGCCAGATTGAAGAAACTCCAGCTCTATTCAGTTGCATACCATCTGCTCAGAGGTGACATGTGCCTGACATACAAGGCCATGTCCAACCCGGAATTAATGGACATGCTCCACCTCAAAAAATCCAAATCCACCAAAACCACTAGAGCAAGCGACTTAAACCTTAGCACGGATATAAATAGGACATGCTGGAGGGAAAGATTTATCACTCAGAGACTCCCTATGCTGTGGAATAGAGTCCCAGTCCATGTGAGGCAGAGCACCTCACTGGCTCTGTTCAAGAGAAATCTTGACCTGTGGATGGGAGATCGTAGGTTTACCCCGGGAATCATCTCTGTGTCACTGCTGGACAGAAGCACAACAAACTAATGGGTACAGTATTCTTTCATATAAGGGGTGGCGTAAGCCACAAAAATTCAGGCTAGGCTTATAAATGCCTTGGGGCAGATAGCCTAGTATAAACCTATGAACCTATGAACCTATGAACCAGTGCCTAGGTCACCACAGCCACAGTGACAGGAAGACTTGGAGAAGGAACCCCTTTTGATGTTCCTGTAGGCAGATGTTAGCATACTCAATATGTCTTTGCTTTGGCTAAAACACAATGCATAGCACATTCACTGACAACCAAGGGCCCTGGGGGATGAAAATTCCCCCACCAGTGCCTAGGTCACCAGAACCACAGTGACATTACAACTTGGGGGAGGAAACCCCTTCTGATGTCACTGTAGGCAAATGTTGGCATGCTCAGTATGCCTTGGCTTTGGCTAAAACACAATGCATAGCACATTCACTGACAACCAAGGGCCCTGGGGGCTGACATCCCCCCACCAGTGCCTAGGTCACTACAGCCACAGTGCCAGGAAGACTTGGAGGAGGAACCCCCTTCTGATGTCCCTGTAGGCAGATGTTGGCATGCTCCGTATGCCTTGGCTTTGGCTAAAACACCATGTATAGCACATTCACTGACAACCGAGGGCCCTGGGGACTGACATTCCCCCCACCAGTGCGTTGGTCACCACAGGCACACAGACAGGCAGACTTGGAGGAGGAACCCCCTTATGATGTCCCTGTAGGCAGATGTTGGCATGCTCATTATGCCTTGGCTTTCACTAAAAATAATGCATAACACATTCTCTGGAAACCAAGGGCCCTTCGGTCTGACATCCCCCCACCAGTGCCTAGGTCACCATAGCCACAATGACATTAAGACTTGGAGGAGGAACCCCCTTCTGAAGCCCCTGTAGTCAAATGTTGGCATGCTCAGTATGCCTTGGCTTTGGATAAAACACAATGCATAGCACATTCACTGAACCCCAAGGGCCCTGGGGCCTGACATCCCCCCCACCAGTGCTTAGGTCACCACAGCCACAGTGACATGAAGGCTTGGAGAACGAACCCCCTTCTGATGTCCCTGTAGGCAGATGCTGGCATACTCAGTATGCCTTGGCTTTGCCTAAAACACAATGCAAAGCACATTCACTGATAACCAAGGGCCCTTGGGGCTGACATCCCCCCACCAGTGTCTACTTCACCACAGCCACAGTGACAGGAAGACTTGGAGGAGAAACCCGTTTCTGATGTCCCTGTAGGCAGATGTTGGCATGCTCAGTATGTCTTGGCTTTGGCTAAAACACAATGCGTAGCACATTCACTGAGAACCAAGTGCCCCGCAGGCTGACATCCCCCCACCAGTGCCTAGGTCACTAGAGCCACAGTGACATTAAGACTTGGGGGAGGAAACCCCTTCTGATGTCCCTGTAGGCAAATGTTAGCATGCTCAGTATGCCTTGGCTTTGGTTAAAACACAATGCATAGCACAATCACTGACAACCAAGTGCCATGGGGGCTGACATCCCCCCGACACCAGTGTCTAGGTCACCACAGTGACAGTGACAGGAAGACCTGGATTAGGAGCCACTTTCTGATGTCCCTGTAGGCAGATGTTGGCATGCTCAGTATGCCTTGGCTTTGGCTAAAACACAATGCATAGCACATTCACTGACAACCAAAAGCCTGGAGTCTGACACCCCCCCCCACCAGTGCACAGGTCACCACAGCCACAGTGACAGGAAGGCTTAGAGGAGGAACCCCTTCTGATGTTCCTGTAGGCAGATGTTGGCATGCTCAGTATACCTTGGCTTTGGCTAAAACCCAATTCACAGCACATTCCCTCACAACCAAGGGCCCTAGGGGCTGACACCCCCCACACCAGTGCCTAGGTAACCATAACCACAGTGACACAAATATCTGGAAGTTGAACCCTCTTCTGATGTCCCTGTAGCCATTTGTTGGCATGCTTAGTATGCCTTGGCTTTGGCTAAAACACAATGCATAGCATATTCACTGACAGTCAGGGGCCCTGAGGGCTGACATCATCCCCCACCAGTGCCTAGGTCACCACAGCCACAGTGACAGGAAGACTTAGAGAGGAACCCCCTTCTGTTGTCCCTGTAGGGAGAAGTTGGCATGCTCAGTATGCCTTGGCTTTGGCTAAAATACAATGCATAGTACATTCACCGACAACCAAGGGCCCTGGGGGCTGACATCCCCCCACCAGTGCCTAGGTCACCACAGCCACAGTGACAGGAAGACTTGGAGGAGGAACCCCCTTCTGATGTCCCTGTAGGCAGATGTTGGCATGCTCAGTATGCCTTGGCTTTGGCTAAAACAAAATGCATAGCACAGTCACTGACAGCCAAGTGCAGGCCCTGAGGGCTGACATCCCCCTCACCAGTGCCTAGGTCTCCACAGCGACAGTGATATGAAGACTTGGAGGATGAACTCCCTTCTGATGTCCCTGTAGGCAGATGTTGGCATGCTAAGTATGCCTTGGCTTTGGCTAAAACACAATGCATAGCACAATCACTGACAACCAAGGGCCCTAGTGGCTGGCATCCCCCCACTAGTGCCTAGGTCACCACAGCCACTGTGACAGGAAGACTTGGAGGAGGAACCCCCTTCTGATGTCCCTGTAGGCAGCAGTTGGCATGCTCAGTATGCCTTGGCTTTGGCTAAAACACAATGCATAGCACAATCACTGGCAACCAAGGGCCCTAGTGGCTGGCATCCACCCTCCAGTGCCTAGGTCACCACAGCCACTGTGACAGGAAGACTTGGAGGAGGAACTCCCTTCTGATGTCCATGTAGGCAGATGTTGTCATGCTCAGTATGCCTTGGCTTTGGCTAAAATGCAATGCATAGCACATTCACTGACACCCAAGGGCCCTGGGGGCTGACATCCCCCTACCACTGCCTAGGTCACTGCAGCCACAGTGACAAGAAGACTTGGAGGAGGAACCCCCTTCTGATGTCCCTCTAGGCAGATGTTGGCATGCTCAGTATGCCTTGGCTTTGGCTAAAACACAATGCATAGCACATTCACTGACAACCAAGGGCCTCGGGGGCTGACATCCCCCTCACCAGTGCCTAGGTCACCACAGCCACAGGGACAGGAAGACTTGGAGGAGGAACCCCCTTCTGATGTCCCTGTAGGCAGATGTTGGCATGCTCAGTATGCCTTGGCTTTAGCTAAAAATAATGCATAGCAGATTCACTGACAACCAAGGGCCCTAGTGGCTGACATCCCCCCCCACCAGTGCCTAGGTCACCACAGCTACTGTGACAGGAAGACTTGGAGGAGGAACCCCCTTCTGATGTCCCTGTAGGCAGATGTTGGCATGCTCAGTATGCCTTGGCTTTGGCTAAA